>NW_028260724.1:0-37669 GCF_056163025.1 Triticum urartu
CATTGGTAGAAAAAAACCCACAACCCCTTGGGGTTATCCTGCGCTTGGAAGAAGAACTAGGAAAAGGAAAAAATATAGCGATAGTTTTATTCTTCGTCGCCGTAAGTAAATACGTAACTAGGAATATGGAAAATTGCATTTTTGGAATTTGCAATAATGCGATGGGCGAACGACGGGAATTGAACCCGCGCATGGTGGATTCACAATCCACTGCCTTGATCCACTTGGCTACATCCGCCCCTTATCCAGCTAAAGGATTTTTTTCTTTTTTCCATTGATCATTATTCTATTTATTCTGACCTCCGTACTTCGATCGAGATATTGGACATAGAATGCCACTCTTTAAAAAGGAAAAAAGGAGTAATCAGCTGTGACACGAAAAAAAACGAATCCTTTTGTAGCTCATCATTTATTGGCAAAGATAGAAAAGGTCAATATGAAGGAGGAGAAAGAAACAATAGTAACGTGGTCCCGGGCATCTAGCATTCTACCCACAATGGTTGGCCATACAATCGCGATTCATAATGGAAAGGAACATATACCTATTTACATAACAAATCCTATGGTAGGTCGCAAATTGGGGGAATTCGTGCCTACTCGGCATTTCACGAGTTATGAAAATGCAAGAAAGGATACTAAATCTCGTCGTTAACTGAATTCTGAATAGAAAGATTAAGAAGAAAAAAAGATTCAAAATAAAGACAGAAATACCCAATATCTTGCTAGAACAAGATATTGGGTATTTCTGTCTTCAAAAATTCTTATATGTTAGCAGAAAAACCTTATCCATTAATAGATGGAACTTCAACAGCAGCTAAGTCTAGAGGGAAGTTGTGAGCATTACGTTCGTGCATTACTTCCATACCAAGGTTAGCACGGTTGATGATATCAGCCCAAGTATTAATAACGCGACCTTGACTATCAACTACAGATTGGTTGAAATTGAAACCATTTAGGTTGAAAGCCATAGTACTAATACCTAAAGCAGTGAACCAGATTCCTACTACAGGCCAAGCAGCCAAGAAGAAGTGTAAAGAACGAGAGTTGTTGAAACTAGCATATTGGAAGATTAATCGGCCAAAATAACCATGAGCAGCCACAATATTATAAGTTTCTTCCTCTTGACCAAATTTGTAACCCTCATTAGCGGATTCATTTTCAGTAGTTTCCCTGATCAAACTAGAGGTTACCAAGGAACCATGCATAGCACTGAATAGGGAACCGCCGAATACACCAGCTACACCTAACATGTGGAATGGATGCATAAGGATGTTGTGCTCTGCCTGGAATACAATCATAAAGTTGAAAGTACCAGAGATTCCTAAAGGCATACCATCAGAAAAGCTTCCTTGACCAATAGGGTAAATCAAGAAAACAGCAGTAGCAGCTGCAACAGGAGCTGAATATGCAACAGCAATCCAAGGACGCATACCCAGACGGAAACTAAGTTCCCACTCACGACCCATATAACAAGCTACACCAAGTAAGAAGTGTAGAACAATTAGCTCATAAGGACCACCATTGTATAACCACTCATCAACAGATGCAGCTTCCCAAATTGGGTAAAAGTGCAATCCGATCGCCGCAGAAGTAGGGATAATAGCACCAGAGATAATATTGTTTCCATAAAGTAAAGAACCAGAAACAGGCTCACGAATACCATCAATATCTACTGGAGGGGCAGCGATGAAGGCGATAATAAATACAGAAGTTGCGGTCAATAAGGTAGGGATCATCAAAACACCGAACCATCCGATGTAAAGACGATTTTCAGTGCTAGTTATCCAGTTGCAGAAGCGACCCCACAGGCTTGTACTTTCGCGTCTCTCTAAAATTGCAGTCATGGTAAGATCTTGGTTTATTCAAATTGCAAGGACTCCCAAGCACACGTATTAACTAGAATATAGATAATAGAAGGCTTGTTATTTAACAGTATAACATAGACTATATACCAATGTCAACCAAGTCAGCCCAAAGATTAGCTATCCATATAACTAAATTAACCAAACCAATAATTTTGTATTTGTAAATGAAGTGAGTCAAAGTGAAAAACTTTGATGGGTCTTTTCTATATGGGTTGCCCGGGACTCGAACCCGGAACTAGTCGGATGGAGTAGATAATTCTTCCTTGTTACAATAGAGAAAAATCCCTCCCCAAATCGTGCTTGCATTTTTCATTGCACACGACTTTCCCTATGTAGAAATAGCCAATTTCTATTCCAAAGAGGAAGTTCTACTAATTTTTTTAATTAGTAAGTTGATTCACCTACTCTTTATTATAATAAAAAGAACATTTCAGAATGAAAAATAGAAAAGTTTTTTCTTGATCATTTATCAACCCTTTCCTGTTTCTTAATTTCGTCTAATGATTAATTAAGAGGGTTGACCAGGTCATTGATACGTATAATATCCAAATACCAAATACGCTCAGTGTGTGATCCACAGAAAGAAAAAAGAGTTGTTTTGGTGAACATCAAAGAAAAAACTTGCTCTTCTTCCATAAAAAATTCTTCTAAAAATGCCGAACCCAATCGTTGCATAAAAGTTCGTACCGTGCTTTTATGTTTACGAGCTAAAGTTCTAGCACATGAAAGTCGAAGTATATACTTTAGTCGATACAAAGTCCGTTTTTTCGAAGATCCACTATGATAATGAAAAAGATTTCTACATATCCGACCAAATCGATCAAGAATATCCCAATCTGATAAATCTGTCCAAATGGGTTTACTAATAGGATGCCCCGATCCAGTACAAAATTGAGCTTTTGATAAGTATCCTATGAGGAGAGTAGCGGGGACTATGGTATCGAATTTTTTCATTCGAGTATCTATTAGAAATGAATTCTCCAGCATTTGATTCCTTACTAACAAAGAACTTTTTTGTACACTTGAAAGGTACCCCATAAAATCGAAGCAAGAGTTTGCTAATTGGTTTATATGGATTCTTCGCGGCTGAGTCCAAAAACAGAAATAATATTGCCAGAAATTGATAAGGTAGCATTTCCATTTCTTCTTCAAAAAAAAAGTGCCTTTTGATGCAAGAATTGCCTTTCCTTGATATCGAACATAATGCATAAGAGGATCCATAAAGAACCATAGGGTTTTCCGAGAAAAACCAGGGTACATTATCCCAAAATGTTCCATCTTCCTAGAAAAGTGGATTCGTTCCAGAAAAGTTCCAGAAGATGCTAATGGTAAGCAAGAAGATTGTTTACGAAGAAACAACAAAAAAAATTCATATTCTGATACATAAGAGTTATATAGGAATTGAAATAGTCTTTTATTTTCTTTTTGAAAAAAAAAAATGGATTTCATTGAAGTAATAAAACTATTCCAATTCGAATAATAGTTGAGAAAGAATCGCAATAAATGCAAAGATGGAACATCTTGGATACGGTATTGAAGGAGTTGAACCAGGATTTCCAAATGGATAGGATAGGGTATTTCTATATGTGATAGATAATCCAAATGCAAAAATTTGTCTTCTAAAAAGGGAAATATTGAATGAATAGAGCGTAAATTCTGAAACTTTGGTATTTCTTTTTCTTTCAGACAAAAAAATTCCCGTAGCGAGAATGGGATTTCCACAACGATCGCAAACCCTTCAGATAGAATCTGAGAATAAAACTCAGAATAAAAATAATTTTTGTAATCCAATAATCGATCTTGGTTAGGATGATTAACCGAGTTATCCAAAAAATTCTGCTGATACATTCGAATAATTAAACGTTTCACAAGTAGTGAACTAAATTTCTTGTTATTACAACTAACAACTATTTCCACAGGTTCAGAACCATTTAATCCATAATGGTGGGCAAATGCATAAATATATTCCTGAAAGAGAAGTGGGTAGACAAAGTATTGTTGACGAGATTTATGTTTTTCTGAATACCCTTCGAATTTTTCCATTTGTATTTCTACTTGAATCAGAGAGAAGAAGCATTTCTCGGTTTATCGAATGATGATACATAGTGCAATATGGTCAGAACAGGGTGTTGCATTTTTAATACAAACCCTGGAAAGAAAGGGAGTCTAATCCACAGATCTTTTTCTGCTCCTTTTCTACCCAATTAGTTTATGTTTGTTCTAATTAAAAAAAAAGAACAGAACAAGTTTTTTATTTTTGCAGGCCAATCGCTCTTTTGACTTTGGAATACAGCCTCTTTATCAATATACTGCTTCTTTTACACATTCAATCCATAACATCCCTTATTCAATCCATAATCAAGAATAATTAGGATTTCTAAAAAAAAAAAGAAAAAATAAAGGGTCCACTCATAGGAAAACCCAACCTTTCCCCGCATCCGGCACTAATCTATTTTTAACGTCTAATTAGAGCGGGGAATCATTCCAATTAGGAAGTTCAGCTCGTTGCTTTTTATTTTACCAGAATTGGAGCCAGGCTCTATCCATTTATTCATTAGACCCAGAAAATCGTAATTTTGGATTCCATTCAAAAAAGATTGATTTTATTACGACATGCTATTTTTTCCATTCATTACCTTTGAGGATCAGTCGTGGTCTTCTAGACTCTACCAAGAGTCTGGACGAATTTGTTGTTTCATCCAAATGTGTAAAAGATCATAGTCGCACTTAAAAGCCGAGTACTCTACCATTGAGTTAGCAACCCAGATAAAAAAAGGATCTTAGATACGATCGAAATCCAAAAATCAATGGAATTACACCGCGCGCTTCTGTCAAAACATTGAACTAGCAAGACATCAAAAGATTTTTTTTATCGACCATGAAAAACACTCAAATGCCAAAACGAACAGGTCCGGTGAAATTCCACTAAAGTAAAGTTAAAAAAAGAGCGACCCTAATCACGATGGCCAAATTCTCCTTATTTTTAGCGATTTTTATTAACAAAAAATATATATTATAAAAAATATATATTATATTGTATGAGAATACATGCAAGAGGAACACCCTTATCATTTGAGCGAAGTGTAGGCGGAAAAATTGAATATGGAGTGAGGATAAAGAGACCCATCTATCTACAAATTCTATTTGTTCAATAGACCTTTGTCAATGGAAATACAATGGTAAGAAAACAAATTAGATAGAAAAAGTAAATAAAATAGGGGCTTATGTTGGATTGGCACGATATAATATAAATCCAAATAGGATTAAAAAAGAGGTAAATTGTGTCTAAATAATTAGACAACTAGGAATACTAATAATCTTCTCCTATCCTATTTTTTGATTCATTTAGTTCTTCAATTAACTCAAAGTTCTTTCTTTTTCTTTAAAGAATTCTGCCTTCCTTAAAATATCATAAACAGTTCTTGTTGGTTGAGCACCCTTTTCAAGGAAATAGAGAATAGCTGGAACATTTAAACAAGTTTGATTCTTTATCGGATCATAAAAACCTACTTTTTGAAGATCTCTTCCTTCTCTTCGAGATCGAACATCAATTGCAACGATTCGATAGACAGCTTATTGGGATAGATGTAGATAAACAACGCCCCCCCCTAGAAACGTATATGAGGTTTTCTCCTCATACGGCTCGAGAAAATGATTCGAATTTCTGTCGATAATAATAGAAATTAGACTATGACGTGCATTAATTTCCTTACAGAAAAAACAAATTTCATTTATACTCATGACTCAAGTGGGCTAATTTTGCCTGACAAACTTCGAAGGCAAAATCCTTCCAAAATTTTTGAGTCGTCTTTAAACTCTTTTCTTTGTCTCATTTCGAACGAATTGACTTTTATTCCTTATTCTAATCCAACTCTGTTGTTGAGACAATTGAAAATTGTGTTTACTTGTTCTGGAATCCTTTATCTTTGATTTGTGAAATCCTTGGGTTTAGACATTACTTCGGGAATTCCTATTTTTTTCTTTCAAAAGAGTAGCAACATACCCTTTTTTCTTATTTCCTTCGATAAAGCATTTATCTCTTCTATAGAAATCTAATAAGAGGGATTGATTCTGATATACTTTTATTGGACTTTCTTCTTATTTTAACCTTTCGATTTATTTCTATATTAAGGATAGACTGACAAAGTTGGCCTAATTTATTAGTTTTCACTAACCCTAGATTCTTTCCCTTGATAAAAAAAATTCTGTCCTCTCGAGCTCCATCGTGTACTATGTTACTTAAACCCAGCGCAAATTTGGTTCGGAACGAATAGAACAGGCTATGTCGAGCCAAGAGCATTTTCATTACTATGGAAAATGATGGATAGCAAAATCCACAATCGATCATGTCCTTCAAGTCGCACGTTGCTTTCTACCACATCGTTTTAAACGAAGTTTTACCATAACAAACATTCCTCTTTTCATTGCAAAGTGGTATAGAGAATTGATCCAATATGGATGGAATCATGAATAGTCATTGGTTTAGTTTTTTTATACTAATTAAAACTTGCTATCTATGGAGCAATATGGATAAAAGAAAGTAAGTATTTATCCGGGAAGCCTCCGCCAAGATCCAATTTATTTAAACCCATATTAAAATTCTATCATATGAATGAAACATAGTTTGAAAAAGACGACTAAACAAGTTTGCTTAAAACTTATTTATTCTTAAATTTCCACCCTCAACGGATGGCTCGAGATGATCAATCTTGAAGTGAGAAAAGAAGGATTGACTCTTCCTCAATAAATAAACTATCAACCTCCAAAAAAGTTTAATTAATTTAATTACTAGAATTAGAATTCTAGTAGTAATATATTTTTTCAGTACCAAAAACAATTAACTATAATAACTAAATAAACTATTCCAATGAAAAGATTGAAAGTTTTTGGTAGTTATAGAATTCTCGTACTTCTTCAACTCGAATACCAAAAGGAAGAAAAAAATATGACTAAGTGATTTTATAGTAGAGGCATATCCTGAATGTGCTTGATAGATCCCATTTTTTCATGAAAATAAAGATAGTCAATTTGACTGGACTTAAGACTTTATTATGTTTTCTGAGAAAGAATAAGATATCATTATTCTCTTTAATAAACTTTTGTCTCGTACGGAATACTATATGATTTCACCGTTTGTTTCATCAGAAACAATCTGGGACGGAAGGATTCGAACCTCCGAGTAACGGGACCAAAACCCGCTGCCTTACCACTTGGCCACGCCCCATTTCGGGTTTTATGCGACACTAATAAACACTAGTATGTTTATTTGTTATTCGTCAATACCATTTCAATTACATAAAAAAGGAGGGATATTCTCTTGCTAGTATTCTACACATGCGGATAATATAGAATCAAAAAAATGCATTGATCATTACATGGAATTCTATTAAGATATTATATGAAAGTCGAATTTATTCCACTCTCATTTGAGAGTGCGAATACAAGGAGGTATTTTGTGTTTGGGAAAGTCCGAAGAAAAAAGATTTTGAATCTGCCTTTTCCTTCTTTCCCTTAAAAAAATAACTCAAGAAAAATCCAATTATTTACTCTACAAGAATGAAATGCTTGTTATGCCTAATATACTTAGTTTAACCTGTATCTGTTTTAATTCTGTTCTTTATCCTACTAGTTTTTTCTTTGCCAAATTACCCGAAGCTTATGCTATTTTCAATCCAATCGTGGATATTATGCCTGTTATACCTCTATTCTTTTTTCTATTAGCCTTTGTTTGGCAAGCTGCTGTAAGTTTTCGATGAAATCTTTAGTACTCTGTATGCCAAATTGAATGATGTGTTCATTCCAAAAAAATTTTAAAATGGGTAAAAGCCGAGAAGTTTTATATTTTTATATTATGAACCTTCGATTCTAAAATTTAAATTCTTCTACATTGAATGGGTAGCTACAGCAATAAATTTGGATCAGCCTTTCTACTCCCCTGCACCTAGGTTGAGCAGGTACCTAAAGGTACCTACACAATACCTAACCACCTAACCCTATTTTTGCTATTGATAAGAGTGCTTATTATAAAAGAATTCTTGCAATTTTTTTCAAGAATTCTTTTTTGCATTTTTAGGTATAAAAAAAAACCATCCTAGTGGATCCGTGTGGTAAGGAAAAACTGGTAATCTATTCCTTAAAAAAAAATCTTGGAGATTATGTAATGCTTACTCTCAAACTTTTTGTTTATACAGTAGTGATATTCTTTGTTTCACTCTTTATCTTTGGATTCTTATCTAATGACCCAGGACGGAATCCTGGACGCGAGGAGTAAAAATTCAGTTTTTTTTGTTTCTTATTGGATTTGTTTCGTACATTTATCTATGAGAAAATCCGGGGGTCAGAATTCTTTCCAATTCGAAAGTCCCAAATGATCCAAGGGAGCGGAAAGAGAGGGATTCGAACCCTCGGTACAAAAAAATTGTACAACGGATTAGCAATCCGCCGCTTTAGTCCACTCAGCCATCTCTCCACGTTCCAAAGCGAAAGGTTTCCGTGATATGATATAGGCAAGAAATAAGAAATAACGGTTGCAAAAAACCCCTTTTTTTTCTTTCAAAAGTCTATAAAAATTATATTGCCAATTCCATTTTAATTATATTCTTTTTTCTTAATGTTAATAAAAAAAGAAGAAAATTCTTGTTTTTTCTTTCTAAAAATCGATATTGGCCGAGAGACAATCAAATAGATTTTCTCTTTAGCGGGCATTTCCATATAGGACTTGTTATAATTATAATAAAACAAGCAGGTTATATAAAAAAAACGCTTTTTTTGTCGATTATTTATCAAGAAAGCAAAAAGGGTTCTTATCAAATCCACCATAAAATTGGAAAGAAGCATAAAGTAAGTAGACCTGACTCCTTTAATGATGCCTCTATCCGCTATTCTGATATATAAATTCGATGTAGATGAAATTGTATAAGCGAATTTTTTTTATTTCCTTAGACTTAGACCGCGCAAGACAAGAATTTTTCGCTATTTACGATTTCATATTCTTGTTACTAGATGTTCTATAGGAATAAGAAGAAATCGCAACTCCTTTGCGCTACACATAAAATTGGATTTCGAAGGTCCATTTTTTTTTTTCAGAATCCTCTATTATTTTAGTTCTTCCACCCATGCAATAGAGAGGGAATGGGAAAAGAAGGGTTACTTTTATTTGCATTTTTCCCTTAAAAGATAGACTTTGAAATAGGAGTCTTGGAATAATGCTGAATTCAAAGGTTTATTTCTTTCTATAGTATAAGAAAAACAATTTATTTCTATTTCTATAGTATAAGAAAAACAAATAAATAGTATAAGAAAAACAAATCGAATCAAATTCATGGATTTACCACGACCTCGGTTGTGACTGTGACTCCATAGATAAAAATGGGAAATTTCTCTCTTCGAGACCATTGAAAAAGGGCATTGAACGAGAAAGAAATCGTCCACAGATAATAAAACTATCATATGCCTTGGAAAGTGATATGAGGTGCTCGGAAATGGTTGAAGTAATTGAATAGGAGGATCACTATGACTATAGCCCTTGGTAGAATTCCTAAAGAAGAAAATGATCTATTTGATACTATGGATGACTGGTTACGAAGGGACCGTTTCGTTTTTGTAGGATGGTCTGGCCTATTGCTCTTTCCTTGTGCTTATTTCGCTTTAGGGGGTTGGTTTACAGGGACAACTTTTGTAACTTCTTGGTATACCCATGGATTGGCTAGTTCCTATTTGGAAGGTTGTAATTTCTTAACCGCAGCAGTTTCTACCCCTGCCAATAGTTTAGCACACTCTTTGTTGCTACTATGGGGGCCCGAAGCACAAGGAGATTTTACTCGTTGGTGTCAATTAGGCGGTCTATGGACTTTTGTAGCTCTCCACGGGGCTTTTGCACTAATAGGTTTCATGTTACGCCAATTTGAACTTGCTCGGTCTGTTCAATTGCGGCCTTATAATGCAATCTCATTCTCTGGTCCAATTGCTGTTTTTGTTTCTGTATTCCTTATTTATCCACTGGGGCAATCTGGTTGGTTCTTTGCGCCGAGTTTTGGCGTAGCAGCGATATTTCGATTCATCCTTTTCTTCCAAGGATTTCATAATTGGACGTTGAACCCATTTCATATGATGGGAGTTGCCGGAGTATTAGGTGCGGCTCTGCTATGCGCTATTCATGGAGCGACCGTAGAAAACACTCTATTTGAGGACGGTGATGGTGCAAATACCTTCCGTGCTTTTAACCCAACTCAAGCTGAAGAAACTTATTCAATGGTCACTGCTAACCGCTTTTGGTCCCAAATCTTTGGTGTTGCTTTTTCCAATAAACGTTGGTTACATTTCTTTATGCTATTTGTACCCGTCACCGGTTTATGGATGAGTGCTATTGGCGTAGTTGGCTTGGCTCTGAACTTACGTGCCTATGACTTTGTTTCCCAGGAAATCCGTGCAGCGGAAGATCCTGAATTTGAGACTTTCTACACCAAAAATATTCTTTTAAACGAGGGTATTCGTGCGTGGATGGCAGCTCAGGATCAGCCTCATGAAAATCTTATATTCCCTGAGGAGGTTCTACCACGTGGAAACGCTCTTTAATGGAACTTTCGTTTTAGCTGGTCGTGACCAAGAAACCACCGGCTTTGCTTGGTGGGCTGGGAATGCCAGACTTATCAATTTGTCCGGTAAACTGCTTGGAGCTCATGTAGCTCATGCCGGATTAATCGTATTCTGGGCCGGAGCAATGAACCTATTTGAAGTGGCCCATTTCGTACCAGAAAAGCCCATGTATGAACAAGGGTTGATTTTACTTCCACACTTAGCTACTCTAGGTTGGGGAGTAGGGCCAGGGGGGGAAGTTCTAGATACTTTTCCGTACTTTGTATCTGGCGTACTTCACCTAATTTCCTCCGCAGTCTTAGGCTTCGGTGGCATTTATCACGCGCTTCTGGGACCCGAGACTCTTGAGGAATCTTTTCCATTCTTTGGTTATGTCTGGAAAGATAGAAATAAAATGACTACAATTTTGGGTATTCACTTAATTTTGTTAGGTCTAGGTGCTTTTCTTCTAGTACTCAAGGCTCTTTATTTTGGCGGTGTATATGATACCTGGGCCCCTGGGGGGGGAGATGTAAGAAAAATTACCAATTTGACCCTTAGTCCCAGTGTTATATTTGGTTATTTACTAAAATCTCCTTTTGGTGGAGAAGGGTGGATTGTTAGTGTAGATGATTTAGAAGATATAATTGGTGGGCATGTATGGTTGGGTTTTATTTGTGTATTTGGCGGAATTTGGCATATTTTAACCAAACCCTTCGCATGGGCTCGCCGTGCATTTGTATGGTCTGGAGAAGCTTACTTGTCTTATAGTTTAGCTGCTTTATCTGTCTTTGGTTTTATCGCTTGTTGTTTTGTATGGTTCAATAATACAGCTTATCCGAGTGAGTTTTATGGACCCACCGGGCCAGAAGCTTCTCAAGCTCAAGCATTTACTTTTCTAGTTAGAGACCAGCGTCTTGGAGCTAATGTGGGATCCGCTCAAGGACCCACAGGTTTAGGTAAATATCTAATGCGTTCCCCAACTGGGGAGGTTATCTTTGGAGGGGAAACTATGCGTTTTTGGGACCTTCGTGCTCCATGGTTAGAACCTCTAAGGGGCCCCAACGGTTTGGACTTGAGTAGGTTGAAAAAAGACATACAACCTTGGCAAGAACGACGCTCAGCAGAATATATGACCCACGCTCCTTTAGGCTCTTTAAATTCCGTGGGTGGCGTAGCTACCGAGATCAATGCAGTTAATTATGTCTCTCCTAGAAGTTGGTTATCAACTTCTCATTTTGTTCTAGGATTCTTCTTTTTTGTGGGCCATTTATGGCATGCAGGAAGAGCCCGAGCTGCTGCAGCAGGTTTTGAAAAGGGAATCGATCGTGATTTGGAACCTGTTCTTTACATGAACCCTCTTAACTAAGATTTTCTTATTTATACCTGTTCTACTTTTTTTCTGTTCTGGCTCGGTTATTCCATCTAGCCGAGCCATTCATTCCTTTTTATGAAAGAAAGATAAGGGACAGAAAAAAAAAATAAATAAAAATGAAAGAAACAAACGTATTCAATAAGCAAAAGGAGAGAGAGGGATTCGAACCCTCGATAGTTCCTAGAACTATACCGGTTTTCAAGACCGGAGCTATCAACCACTCAGCCATCTCTCCACAGCCTAATCCTTATTTTACTCCTACAAATAGAACATAGCCATATAAAAAATAAAAAGATTTATTAGCCTCTAGAAAGATATCAGATACAAGTTCCTTTTCGATATATCTCTGTATACTGTATACACGGATACAGGATCCGCTATACCCGCTTGTGAAATAAAGAGTAAATAATCTCTTCTCACCCCCATATCCAAATAAAAAAGCGGTTTAAGTAATAAATTTGAATTAAAGAGAAGAATCAATGGATTCATGATTAAACCCCTCCTACTTCTTGTATTTTTTTACAATTTTGGTTTAAGTGAGGGATCAAATATGTAGTCAACTTTATTTGATGGTAGCTTGGAGGATTAGAAATATGACTATTGCTTTCCAATTAGCTGTTTTTGCATTAATTGCGACTTCCTCAGTCTTAGTAATTAGTGTACCCCTTGTATTTGCTTCTCCTGATGGTTGGTCAAATAATAAAAATGTTGTATTTTCCGGTACATCATTATGGATTGGACTAGTCTTTCTCGTAGCTATTCTGAATTCTCTCATTTCTTAAATGAAATTTGGTTAATATTTATTAACCCCATAAAAAAGAAATAATAAAGGCCATTTCTTCTAAAAAATTAGAATAGTGAGACGTATTAAAACGCAATTTGCGTTCCGAATTGCTAGCTCTTCTCTTTCAGTATTATGAAATTCCATTCCCATTAGAATATTCATTGACAGATAATAAAAAAAGGAAAACTCTAATATAATAGAAAATGAAATGAAACGGTCGACCCAGACATAGAAGGTCGACCCAGGCGGATATACGCTATAAAATATATACCGTAGCGAGCGTAGTTCAATGGTAAAATATCTCCTTGCCAAGGAGAAGATACGGGTTCGATTCCCGCCGCTCGCCCGCTTAATTTATCAAAGTACTATGATAAAAAGTTTAGTCTAGTTAACTGTTTAACTACTTATATTAAATTAAGTATTAATTAGGTGTTAGTCTAGTGCCGTATCCCTTACTATCTTACCCTTCCTTTGCATCCCACTCAAAAAAAGAGGGCGCTCCAGAGGCAGAAATAGAACTCGCCAACAGAGCTCCAAAAATTGGGTATTAACTGAGACAAACAACGGGCAAACTTTTTTTAAAGGGAAGGGAGAGGTAGACTGTCCCTTTCGTTTCATTTTTATTTTCTGCAGGGTAGGGAGAGGCCTTGCGCCTTCTTTTTTTGAAGGCAAGTGACTTCGCAAACTGCTCAATTTTGCCCTCTAGGGCCGGGAACTAATGAATAAAAAAGGGTTGGATACGCCCCTCTACCATACATATCTAGAGAAATAGAATAGTCCTTTTATACAGACTGCTAAGTGCGGAGACGGGAATCGAACCCGTGACCTCAAGGTTATGAGCCTCGTGAGCTACCAAACTGCTCTACTCCGCTCTGGAGTACCAGAAACTGGTGGACAAAAAAGGCTTGAATACAAGCCTCTAACATGTCTAGACAAATAGAATACTCCTTTTATACAGAATGGAGCGGGTAGCGGGAATCGAACCCGCATCGTTAGCTTGGAAGGCTAGGGGTTATAGTCGACGTTGGTTGATTATTTTTAACGTCTCTAATTCAAAACCGAACATGAAATTTTGATTTCATTCGGCTCCTTTATGGATATTCTCACCACTTAACATCTATGTCAGCTTTTCTATTTGAATGGAACCAAAGCTCTCCGCTTTCTAGATGATCCTTATAGAGTAGGAGATAGAAATTCTATCTAAATTCATCTAATCTACTTACTTCGTTCCCTAATTTCATTCAAGAGATCCTGAGGAAAAGAATTGGGTTTCCACCGAGCTGAAACAATATGCGGATGGTTCTAGTAAACCAAAACTATCGTTTTTTAGCTATTTGGCTTCCTTATTCCTTATTTTAAGAAGATTTAGTTACGATTGGAAATCAACTTTTTTGTATCTTCATCCATAGATCCTTTACTCATATTTTCAAAATTGGAATACTTAATCCAATGCAAAATTATGCTTCGCGACTCTGTACTCATAATCCTATTTTTATTTTGGATGCAATTTAAATTAGTCTTTGGATACAAATCGCCAGAATGTATATTCTTCCTCAATATGCTATTGAGAGGAAAAGGATTTAATCCTTTATAAGAACTAAAGTTTTCATCGGAATATAAAAATAAAAAACTTAAGGATGCCTTAAGTATATCATTTCAAATTCAGTTATTAATAGAACGAATCACACTTTTACCACTAAACTATACCCGCTACATTGTAGATTATGGTATAAATGGTACCCTTTGTCAAGGATAGCCATTTGACAAGAAGGCTAATTCCCCCTTATTGAATCAGATGGAGAAGGTTCATGACACTGAGCCGTTGGTACTTCTACTTCGATCGCTCGCCTTTACTTTAGGATTTAGATAGCCCCTCTGGTCTGTAAAAAAAATCTTTTCTTACCATGCTAATAGCGCCTGAACCAAATGTATTTATTTTGATTAGGATCCTATTCTACGGTTACGACTACAATAATAATTATTTACTTTGCAAGGACGTAAGTGTGTCAGACTGCTAAATTGTTTTATTATTCCTACAATATAAACTAGGGGATATAGGGGGTAACACTGTCCCTATAAATTCCTTTTTTCCTTTTCTTTTTTGTCCAGAATTGAACAAAAAAGAAATTATGGAAGATGTTTTCTTCCCCCATTAAGTCCGAGCCATAGAGTAAGAGTGAGATGAGTTTTCCAAATTCATCATAGACTTTCCCTATGGCTTGATAGAAGTAAGCAGCAAAGAGTCGTAACTTAAAGAAAAAAACGGACAGGGCCGACAGATTTACCTGATGTAAAGAAGATCCTAAAAGTCTCTGATTAGTCGACTCTCTCCATTTAACACTTTCCTCTCTCTCCTTTTTTCCACTGACTCAATTCTAGTTTATTAGATTCTTGTTTAAAAGAATGCAAAAAGTTCAATAGAACTAAGAACACATAAAAAATAGCATAGAGGATCAAGGCCATTACCAAAAGTTCCTCCCAAGGATCCTATATCCTATTGGGTATCTGTTCCCCGCCTTTTCCCGCTAGGATCGGAAATCTTATATTTTCCATATCCATATACCGTTGAATCCTTGGGGTTCCAGAATCCGCCTATTTTACTAGTCTTCGGAAACGGAAAACCCTGAACCAAGAAGAGTTGGATATGTTATGTAGGGTATGTTTTTTTTTATTAATTTTATTTTGAGCTCTCAAGATATCGATATATACATATACAATCTCTACATAATGTCTCTCTCTCTATCTCTATATATTATATATATAATATGTACATTATGCAGTAGACCCATAATGGGAAATCCAAGTGGCTAATTTTTGAATTAAATAAAAAGCCCTTTTAACTCAGTGGTAGAGTAATGCCATGGTAAGGCATAAGTCATCGGTTCAAATCCGATAAAGGGCTTTTTAAATTAGTGGTAGAGTAATCTCGTGCTAAGACGTAAGTCGTTGGTTCGAATCTGATAGAGTACTTTTCTACTAAATTGATTCACTTTTTTTCTTTGTTTTTGAAACTTTCTCTATATTTTTAGAGAATTTTATGACTTAGTGCGGGATGGATGCATTTTTGGTATGAACACTAAATGAAGCACGGAGAATTAATCTATAACGATCAACTAAAAAAAATCCTAGATGAAAACATAACAGAAAAGTTGGAAAAACTCTTTGCTTTGGATCTATTTATACTTTTCGAGTATATTGACAATTCCAAAAAACTGCTCATACTATGATTATAGTATAATCACGAGCGGTTGTATATGGCCCTATCGTCTAGTGATGCCCCTATCGTCTAGTGGTTCAGGACATCTCTCTTTCAAGGAGGCAGCGGGGATTCGACTTCCCCTGGGGGTAGGGAGTATTATGAAAGGAGGTTAATCATAGATTAGCAAAAACCCTAGAATAAATTCTTCCTGGGTCGATGCCCGAGTGGTTAATGGGGACGGACTGTAAATTCGTTGACAATGTCTACGCTGGTTCAAATCCAGCTCGGCCCAAACCAAAAATCTAGGGCTTCGTGAGTATGAACTAAATCCTTTTGTTTTTCTTCCATAAAATAAAATGTCTGATCTATAGAAATAAAAGATAAAGAAAAAAGGGAAATTTTTTTTTCTAATCCATATCTCTCTCATTCCTTTCTTACAAACAAAAGAGTTTTTCTTATTGAAGGCTGGATTATTATCCATTTTTAGTGATAAAAAATCACGACATACTAGTTATGTCACTCTCACTATACCCACGTATAATATAATATGTGGGTATGTAGTATATGATTCGTCTATTTCTTAGAGTACGAAAGACGAATCGAATCTTCTTATGGTTCTATTTAAGAATGGGTATGCCATACACCCCGCGGGGATTGTAGTTCAATTGGTCAGAGCACCGCCCTGTCAAGGCGGAAGCTGCGGGTTCGAGCCCCGTCAGTCCCGAACTAGGGTTCAATGAATGGAGAAATTGATATTTCCTTTTTCCATGAAAAAAAGGGGCAGGGAGCAAGATCAAATACCCACAGGGCACCCTTACTTCACTTTTTTATTTTGCATCTCTCATTAAAGAGGGAGGGAGGGCATATAGGAATTTTTTTTTCACTACTCCCAATCGATAAAGAAAGACACACATACGATATGTGGATTAGTAGAATTTAGGATATTATATTACTCTATCTTTCTTTATGATGATACCATCCTCATCTTAATTTCCTATTCCACTCTTATGGAATAGAGTACCGGTATTTTACCGGAATCCATACATAAATCGTATTCCCTTTTTATTTCAGACCTCTTTTCCCCATCTCACTTCTACTGCTTATTTGGATGTCTATGTGACCCATAGAAAGTGAAAGTTGGTCATATAATACATACATAATTGTATGTATAACTATAAGAAAAAGGAAGGGAAATTGTATAAGATTAAGAAAGTATAAGATTAAGAAAGCTCGTGGGTTAGAGATATAGAAAAGAAAAAGTAGAAAAGGATTAAAAAAGAGGGAATTCCTAATCCAATCAAAAAACCCATTTTGGTCTTAGTGTGGATAGAGGATCTTCCTATGTTATACTATATAACTCTCATCCGTGAAATATAACTCTCATCCATGAATTGATTTGATAGATCCGATATTCATAATATTGAATTGATTCAGTATTATCAGAATGCAAGCCCTACCCTTGAATTTACAAGATACCCCTTTTTCCTCTCCATGGGATTACATCCCGAGTTATTGTGAAAATAAAAAATAAAGAGGTTATGGAAGTCAATATTCTCGCATTTATTGCTACTGCACTGTTCATTCTAGTTCCTACTTCTTTTTTACTTATTATTTATGTAAAAACAGTCAGCCAAAATAATTAATTGGAATTCCAATTAATCATTGAAGAAATTAAAAAGGGATTAAATAAAAAAAATCCAAGTCTTAAATGAAAGGATCTGGTTGGAATCTTAAAGTGTGGTAGAAAGAACTACATATAGTTTTTTCTACGACACTTTAGATTCTTTCTATTATATTATCTTTGAATCTACATAGAATAGATTAGTAGATTGAAATAGTTAAGTAGTCTAATTCAATTTCTTTTTTCATTGCATCCACTTAATTTCAATCAGGTCAAAATAAAAAAATCTAAGACAATTCTTGACCAAAGAATCCATGGAAGGAAAGAAAAATAATATGAAGAATAGACTATAGTAAAAAGTAAAAGGAAATGGAAAATGTGTGATATGCCGTGAATAGTTCCGTGGAAGAAAGTCTAATTTTCTTATGTATAGAACTTTTTTTAACCATTCGTCATTTCTAGTAGAAATTCTGAATTGGTATAATGGCTCTTTCTTACATTACAACTTACAATACAAGAGTTTCTTACAGGAGTGAAACAAAACTAAAGAAAAAGATTAAAGAATAACGTTTGACAAAATGATTAATGCAAAATGATCCATTAAAGAAAAGAATTGATACAACAATTTGATTACTTAATCAATTAGTAGTATCCCTAGAGTCCACTCCTTCCCCATACTACTAGTGAAAGAGAAAATGTAAAGACTACCATTAAAGCAGCCCAAGCGAGACTTACTATATCCATCTAAATTATGTCTCCTATTTCTATGAAGGGATTATTCTACTATTGATCAATAATCATAGTGGAATCAAGGGTACAGAGTCAAAAAGGGATTCCGCCCTAAGGCCATGGATCAATCAGTTCAAGGAATTTACTCCTAACAAATTCTTATAGGAATTCTGGTAGAATTAGAGAGCATTAAAAATACGAGATACTATAGCCCTTTTTTCCTTAAAAAAGAAAGAGTACGGGAATGATGTCCTGAATAGAAGAAGCGGGAATAGGAAGATTTTTTATTCCTTTTGTTACTCTTTTTTTTTTTTTTAAGCAAAGGACGCCCGAATATACCATAAAATTATCGATAGATAAATATTTATTGGATACCTACCTTACCTAATGTTTATTTTTGACCTAAACCCTGCAGCCTTGCTTTGTATCATTCTATGAAAGAATGAAGAGATTTTATCCATAATACAACTCCTAAATTGATTTTTGATCGACCTATTTAATCTGATTCTCGTTAGAATTAAGTAGTCCTTACTTTAGTGTATGTAGGTAACATAAGATGTACGATAAAAAAATGTATAATAATTAGTAAGTCTTGATATTCTTTCGTGGAGTCCCTTCTTGAATCTTAGATTGAAAAAAAAAAAGAATGCCCCTTAGGGACCTTTCTTTGGATACCAAGATTTCTGACATCTTATCCTCGTATTTTAAAATTATCAAATCGAATCTCAATTAAGAACCAATTCAAATTCATATAATAAAAGAATAAGGAAACACTACCTCACCCCTATTGATAACCATTTTGGCCACTACCGTCAAAACAAACCCTAACCCTAGTTTGAGGATAGAACTATGGTATGGTTTCTCTAAACCCAGTATCGGCAGGCCCAGTTACTCTCTTGCCCGAACTTATGCGAAGTAAAAATTTATCGAATTCGATCAGCACTATAAAAAAAACCTAAGTATTTTATTGATCAGGCGGCACCCAGATTTGAACTGGGGATAAAGGATTTGCAGTCCCCTGCCTTACCGCTTGGCCATGCCGCCAAAAAATCCGATCAAAAATCTAGAAAACAGCAAGTATTCATCCACGTTTTCTTACGAAAAGCCCCTTTTATTTTGAATATAATTCTACTTACTTTTTTCCAATCTTTTTCAAAAAATCTATTCCTGCTTTTTTTGATCCAGTTTCTATTATTCTCCTCGATAGATTCTATCTTAAAACATACATTGTTAACACAATAAAACTTCCCATTTCTTTCTATTGAGATGAAAAAGAAGAAAAAGTGGATTTCTATTCACAGGCTGCAAAATTCAGAATAAATTGGAACCGTTAACTAGAATTCTCTTTTTTTTATTGCAGTAGTGAACTACTCTTAAATCGGTATTATCTCCCCCCCCTTCAATGGCATAATAAAATATTATGGCTTTATGCTTAATCCGTGTATAGGTAAACTTTAGGTCCGAACAGCATTATTATCCAAAGATCCCCTTTATGTACATATCTCTATGGGGAATCATGCTTTAATTTTTCAAAGTATTAAATTAAATATCTTGAATAAAAAAAGGAAATTTGCTCTGATATAGAGTATAACCTGACTATCTTGGCGTACCCAAGTGAAATTACGATAAAAGAAAAGCATGGATATGGGGAGAGGTGGATAACTAGATTGGCATGTACTTAAAAAAGGGACTTACTTTATTTTAGAATTCCACAATGAAATACTGAATTTTCTAGCAATTATACTACTCCGATCCGAAATAAAAAAGAACCCTCAAATTATTTTGAGAAATTAAAGTAAGCACGCTATTCTAAATCGAAGTAAAGTCAAACTTTCTAGTATATTATATTACGGCTTTATTACATTCATAGAAAGGAGATAAAATGAGAAATCTTTGCCATCCAATCTGATTAGAATATCATAACATAAAGTATAAGTGGCAGAATTTTTTTTGTAGGAATGTTTTATCAATTCATTTTCATTTCATTTGTACCCCTGGCAAACTCGAACTTTCGTCCAAATGGTCTCTATTCATATGTATGAAATACATATATGAAATACGTATGTGGAGTTCCCTAGAATTTCATGTGATTCAGTAAACAGAATATAGATTCCATGATTGCTAGATCGATCCATAGGGATTGATGAAGAGTGAGCTGATAATGGAATTTTTCTTTGATAAACAGGAAACTTAAGATTAAGATGCTCCGGAATGGAAACGAGGGAATGTCCACAATACCCGGATTTAGTCAGATCCAATTCGAGGGATTTTGTAGGTTCATTAATCAAGCCTTGGCAGAAGAACTTGACAAGTTTCCAACAATTAAAGATCCAGATCACGAAATTGCATTTCAATTATTTGCGAAAGGATATCAACTGCTAGAACCCTCGATAAAAGAAAGAGATGCTGTGTATGAATCACTCACCTATTCTTCCGAATTATATGTATCTGCGAGATTAATTTTTGGTTTCGATGTGCAAAAGCAAACCATTTCTATCGGAAACATTCCTATAATGAATTCCTTAGGAACCTTTATTATAAATGGAATATACCGAATTGTGATCAATCAAATATTGCTAAGTCCTGGTATTTACTACCGCTCGGAATTAGATCATAAGGGAATTTCTATCTACACTGGCACTATAATATCAGATTGGGGGGGGAGATCGGAATTAGCAATTGATAAAAAAGAAAGGATATGGGCTCGCGTGAGTAGAAAACAAAAGATATCTATTCTAGTTCTATCATCAGCTATGGGTTCGAATCTAAGAGAAATTCTGGATAATGTTTCCTACCCTGAAATTTTCTTGTCTTTCCCGAATGCTAAAGAGAAGAAGAGGATTGAGTCAAAAGAAAAAGCTATTTTGGAGTTTTATCAACAATTTGCTTGTGTAGGTGGGGACCTGGTATTTTCGGAGTCCTTATGCGAGGAATTACAAAAGAAATTTTTTCAACAAAAATGTGAATTAGGAAGGATTGGTCGACGAAATATGAATCGGAGACTTAATCTTGATATTCCTCAGAACAATACATTCTTGTTACCACGAGATGTATTGGCCGCTACGGATCATTTGATTGGAATGAAATTTGGAACGGGTATACTTGACGATGACGATATGAATCACTTGAAAAATAAACGTATTCGTTCGGTTGCGGATCTGTTACAAGATCAATTCGGATTGGCTCTTGGTCGTTTACAACATGCAGTTCAAAAAACTATTCGTAGAGTATTCATACGTCAATCGAAACCGACTCCCCAAACTTTGGTAACTCCAACTTCAACTTCAATTTTATTAATAACTACTTATGAGACCTTTTTTGGCACATACCCGTTATCTCAAGTTTTTGATCAAACGAATCCATTGACACAAACTGTTCATGGGCGAAAAGTGAGTTGTTTAGGTCCTGGAGGGTTGACGGGGAGAACCGCAAGTTTTCGGAGCCGAGATATTCATCCGAGTCACTATGGGCGTATTTGTCCAATTGACACGTCTGAAGGAATCAATGTTGGACTTACTGGATCCTTAACAATTCATGCGAGAATTGATCACTTGTGGGGATCCATAGAGAGTCCGTTTTATGAAATATCTGCTGAGAAAGCAAAAGAAAAAAAAGAGAGACAGGTGGTTTATCTATCACCAAATAGAGATGAATATTATATGATAGCAGCAGGAAATTCTTTGTCCTTGAATCAAGGTATTCAGGAAGAACAGGTTGTTCCGGCTAGATACCGTCAAGAATTCTTGACTATTGCATGGGAACAGATTCATGTTAGAAGTATTTTTCCTTTCCAATATTTTTCTATTGGGGGTTCTCTCATTCCTTTTATTGAGCACAATGATGCGAATCGGGCTTTAATGAGTTCTAATATGCAGCGCCAAGCAGTTCCGCTTTCTCGGTCCGAGAAATGCATTGTTGGAACTGGATTGGAACGCCAAACAGCTCTAGATTCGAGGGTTTCCATTATAGCCGAACGCGAGGGAAAGATCATTTCTACTGATAGTCATAAGATACTTTTATCAAGTAGTGGGAAGACTATAAGTATTCCTTTAGTTAACCACCGTCGCTCTAACAAAAATACTTGTATGCACCAAAAACCCCGGGTTCCACGGGGTAAATCCATTAAAAAAGGACAAATTTTAGCAGAAGGAGCTGCTACAATTGGGGGCGAACTTGCTTTAGGAAAAAACGTATTAGTAGCTTATATGCCATGGGAAGGTTACAATTTTGAAGACGCAGTACTAATTAGCGAACGTTTGGTATATGAAGATATTTATACCTCTTTTCACATCCGGAAATATGAAATTCAGACGGATACGACAAGCCAGGGCTCCGCTGAAAAAATCACTAAAGAAATACCACATCTAGAAGAACATTTACTCCGCAATTTGGACAGAAATGGAGTTGTTAGGTTGGGATCCTGGGTAGAAACTGGTGATATTTTAGTAGGTAAATTAACGCCTCAGATAGCGAGCGAATCATCTTATATCGCGGAAGCTGGATTATTACGGGCCATATTTGGCCTTGAGGTTTCCACTTCAAAAGAAACTTCTCTGAAATTACCTATAGGTGGAAGAGGGCGCGTTATCGATGTGAAATGGATCCAAAGGGACCCGCTCGACATAATGGTTCGTGTATATATTTTACAGAAACGTGAAATCAAAGTTGGGGATAAAGTAGCCGGAAGACATGGGAATAAAGGGATCATTTCCAAAATTTTGCCTAGGCAAGATATGCCCTATTTGCAAGATGGAACACCCGTTGATATGGTCTTCAATCCCTTAGGAGTACCCTCCCGAATGAATGTGGGACAAATATTTGAAAGCTCGCTCGGATTAGCGGGGGATCTGCTAAAGAAACATTATAGAATAGCACCCTTTGATGAGAGATATGAGCAAGAGGCTTCAAGAAAACTTGTGTTTTCAGAATTATATGAAGCCAGTAAAGAAACAAAAAATCCATGGGTATTTGAACCCGAGTACCCGGGAAAAAGCAGAATATTTGATGGAAGAACAGGCGACCCCTTTGAGCAACCTGTTCTAATAGGGAAGTCCTATATCTTAAAATTAATTCATCAAGTTGATGAGAAAATTCATGGGCGTTCTACTGGGCCCTACTCACTTGTTACACAACAACCGGTTAGAGGAAGAGCCAAGCAAGGGGGACAACGAGTAGGAGAAATGGAAGTTTGGGCTTTAGAAGGATTTGGTGTTGCTCATATTTTACAAGAGATACTTACTTATAAATCTGACCATCTTATAGCTCGCCAAGAAATACTTAATGCTACGATCTGGGGAAAAAGAATACCTAATCATGAGGATCCTCCAGAATCTTTTCGAGTGCTCGTTCGAGAACTACGATCTTTGGCTCTAGAACTGAATCATTTCCTTGTATCTGAAAAGAACTTCCAGGTTAATAGGGAGGAAGTTTGATCGGAATAAATATAAATTCTTTTCTTATTTCTATTTTATGATTGACCAATATAAACATCAACAACTTCAAATTGGACTCGTTTCCCCTCAACAAATAAAGGCTTGGGCTAACAAAAACCTACCTAATGGAGAAGTCGTTGGCGAAGTCACAAGGCCCTCTACTTTTCATTATAAAACCGATAAACCAGAAAAAGATGGATTGTTTTGCGAAAGAATCTTTGGACCCATAAAAAGCGGGATTTGCGCTTGTGGCAATTCTCGAGCGAGCGGAGCTGAAAACGAAGACGAAAGATTTTGCCAAAAATGCGGGGTCGAATTTGTGGATTCTCGGATACGAAGATATCAAATGGGATACATCAAACTCGCATGTCCCGTGACTCATGTGTGGTATTTGAAAGGTCTTCCTAGTTATATCGCGAATCTTTTAGATAAACCTCTTAAGAAGTTGGAGGGCCTAGTATACGGCGATTTCTCTTTTGCTAGGCCCAGCACTAAAAAACCCACTTTTTTACGATTACGAGGTTTATTCGAAGAGGAAATTGCATCCTGTAACCACAGCATTTCTCCCTTTTTTTCTACCCCAGGCTTTGCAACATTTCGAAATCGGGAAATTGCGACAGGAGCAGGTGCTATTAGAGAACAATTAGCAGATTTGGATTTGCGAATTATTATAGAGAATTCTTTGGTCGAATGGAAGGAATTAGAAGACGAGGGGTATAGTGGAGATGAGTGGGAAGATAGAAAAAGACGAATAAGAAAAGTTTTTTTGATTAGACGCATGCAATTGGCGAAACATTTTATTCAAACAAATGTAGAACCAGAATGGATGGTTTTGTGCTTATTACCGGTTCTTCCTCCCGAATTGAGACCTATTGTTTATAGGTCTGGAGATAAAGTAGTGACTTCAGACATTAATGAACTTTATAAGAGAGTTATCCGTCGGAACAACAATCTTGCCTATCTATTAAAAAGAAGTGAATTAGCGCCAGCAGATTTAGTAATGTGCCAGGAAAAATTGGTACAAGAAGCCGTGGATACACTTCTTGATAGTGGGTCCCGCGGGCAACCGACGAGGGATGGTCACAATAAAGTATACAAATCACTTTCAGATGTAATTGAAGGTAAAGAGGGAAGGTTTCGCGAGACTCTGCTTGGGAAACGGGTCGATTACTCGGGGCGTTCTGTCATTGTTGTGGGTCCTTCGCTTTCATTACATCAATGTGGATTACCTCTAGAGATAGCAATAAAGCTTTTTCAGCTATTTGTAATTCGCGATTTAATCACGAAACGCGCCACTTCTAATGTAAGGATTGCTAAAAGGAAAATTTGGGAAAAAGAACCCATTGTATGGGAAATACTTCAAGAAGTTATGCGGGGACATCCTGTACTGTTAAATAGAGCACCTACCCTGCATAGATTAGGCATACAGGCCTTTCAACCCACTTTAGTAGAGGGGCGTACTATTTCTTTACACCCATTAGTGTGTAAGGGTTTCAATGCGGACTTTGATGGAGATCAAATGGCTGTTCATCTACCTTTATCCTTGGAAGCTCAGGCAGAAGCCCGTTTACTTATGTTTTCTCATATGAATCTCTTATCTCCCGCTATTGGGGATCCTATTTGCGTACCAACCCAAGACATGCTTATCGGGCTTTATGTATTAACGATTGGAAAGCGTCGAGGTATTTGTGCAAATAGATATAATAGTTGCAGAAACTACCCAAATCTAAAAGTAAATTACAATAATAATAATAATTTTAAATATAGGAAAGATAAAGAACCCCATTTTTCTAGTTCTTATGATGCACTGGGAGCTTATAGACAAAAACTAATCAGTTTAGATAGTCCCTTGTGGCTACGATGGAACCTGGATCAACGCGTCATTGGGTCAAGAGAAGTTCCGATTGAAGTTCAATATGAATCTTTGGGGACTTATCATGAGATTTATGCCCACTATCTAATAATGGGAAATAGAAAAAAAGAAATTCGTTCGATATACATTCGAACCACTCTTGGTCATATTTCTTTTTATAGAGAAATAGAGGAAGCCATACAAGGATTTAGTCAGGCCTATTCATACACTACCTAAACAAGAAAGTTAGATTCGGCGATGCCCCTCCCCTTTCGGGGGGCATTCCGATTTCCCTAGTATCATCATTATTTGCCACGCGAATCCAGATTGAGATTGAGGCAATTAAGTTAATTAAATTTTCGAATCACTGACTCAGGCCCATTGTCGAATCCTACTCAGCAATTGTCGAATCCTACTCAGCCGAAAAGGGGGTACTTATGTATGGCGGAACGGGCCAATCTGGTCTTTCATAATAAAGAGATAGACGGAACTGGTATGAAACGACTTATTAGCAGATTAATAGATCATTTTGGAATGGGATATACATCCCATATACTGGATCAACTAAAGACTCTGGGCTTCCATCAAGCCACTACTACATCGATTTCGTTAGGAATCGAGGATCTTTTAACAATACCCTCTAAGGGATGGTTAGTCCAAGACGCGGAACAACAGAGTTTTCTTTTGGAGAAACACTATTATTATGGGGCTGTACACGCGGTAGAAAAATTACGCCAATCTGTTGAGATATGGTATGCGACAAGTGAATATTTGAAACAAGAAATGAATTCAAATTTTCGGATAACGGATCCTTCTAATCCAGTCTATCTAATGTCTTTTTCAGGAGCCAGAGGAAATGCATCTCAAGTACACCAATTAGTAGGTATGAGAGGATTAATGTCGGACCCTCAAGGACAAATGATTGATTTACCTATTCAAAGCAATTTACGCGAGGGACTTTCTTTGACAGAATATATAATTTCCTGCTATGGAGCCCGCAAAGGGGTTGTAGATACTGCTGTGCGAACAGCAGATGCTGGATATCTTACACGTAGACTTGTTGAAGTAGTTCAACATATTATTGTGCGTAGAAGAGATTGTGGTACTATCCGAGGTATTTCTGTAAGTCCTCAAAATGGGATGACGGAAAAACTTTTTGTCCAAACACTAATTGGTCGTGTATTAGCAGACGATATATATATCGGTTCACGATGCATTGCCGCGCGAAATCAAGATATTGGAATTGGATTAGTCAATCGATTCATAACTGCCTTTCGAGCACAACCATTTCGAGCACAACCAATATATATTAGAACCCCCTTTACTTGCCGAAGCACTTCTTGGATCTGTCAATTATGCTATGGCCGGAGTCCTACTCATAGTGATCTGGTCGAATTGGGAGAAGCCGTAGGTATTATTGCAGGTCAATCAATTGGGGAGCCAGGGACTCAACTAACATTAAGAACTTTTCATACTGGCGGAGTATTCACAGGGGGTACTGCCGACCTTGTACGATCCCCTTCGAATGGAAAAATAAAATTCAATGAGAATTTGGTTCACCCCACACGTACCCGTCATGGGCAGCCTGCTTTTCTATGTTATATAGACTTGCATGTAACTATTCAGAGTCAAGATATTCTATATAGTGTGAATATTCCCTCAAAAAGCTTGATTCTAGTGCAAAATGATCAATATGTAAAATCCGAACAAGTAATTGCGGAGATTCGTGCCGGAACGTCCACTTTACATTTTAAAGAAAGGGTACAAAAGCATATTTATTCTGAATCAGACGGCGAAATGCACTGGAGTACTGATGTTTACCATGCGCCCGAATATCAATATGGTAATCTTCGCCGATTACCAAAAACAAGCCATTTATGGATATTGTCAGTAAGTATGTGCAGATCCAGTATAGCGTCTTTTTCACTCCACAAGGATCAAGATCAAATGAATACTTATGGTAAAAAAGATAGGGAAATTCTTGATTATTCAACGTCGGATCGAATCATGTCCAATGGCCATTGGAATTTTATCTATCCTTCTATTTTTCAAGATAATTCAGATTTGTTGGCGAAAAAGCGAAGAAATAGGTTCGTCATTCCATTACAATATCATCAAGAACAAGAGAAAGAACTAATATCCTGTTTTGGGATTTCGATTGAAATCCCCCTTATGGGTGTTTTACGTAGAAATACTATTTTTGCTTATTTTGACGATCCCCGATACAGAAAAGATAAAAAGGGTTCAGGAATTGTTAAATTTAGATATAGGACCCTAGAAGAAGAATATAGGACTCGAGCGGAAGACTCAGAAGAGGAATATGAGACCCTAGAAGACGAATACAGGACCCGAGAGGACGAATATGAATATGAAACCCTAGAAGAATCTAAATATGGAATCCTAGAAGACGAATACGAATATGAAACCCTAGAAGAGACGAATATGGGAGCCCAGAAAACGAATATGGGAACCCAGAGAACGAATATAGGACTTTAGAGAAAGACTCAGAAGAGGAATATGGGAGCCCAGAGAGCAAATATAGGACCCAAGAGGACGAATATGGAACTCTAGAGGAAGACTCAGAAGACGAATATGGCAGCCCCGGGGAAAGCGCAGAGGAAAAATATGGTACTTTAGAGGAAGACTCAGAAGAAGATTCAGAGGACGAATACGAGAGCCCAGAGGAAGATTCCATCTTAAAAAAAGAGGGTTTGATTGAGCATCGAGGAACAAAAGAATTTAGTCTAAAATACCAAAAAGAAGTAGATCGGTTTTTTTTCATTCTTCAAGAACTTCATATCTTGCCGAGATCTTCATCCCTAAAGATACTTGACAATAGTATTATTGGAGTGAATACACAACTCACAAAAAATACAAGAAGTCGACTAGGCGGACTGGTCCGAGTGAAGAGAAAAAAAAGCCATACGGAACTCAAAATATTTTCCGGAGATATTCATTTTCCTGAAGAGGCGGATAAGATATTAGGTGGCTGTTTGATACCGCCAGAAAGACAAAAAAAAGATTCTAAGGAATCAAAAAAAAGGAAAAATTGGGTCTATGTTCAACGGAAAAAAATTCTCAAGAGCAAGGAAAAGTATTTTGTTTCCGTTCGCCCTACAGTGGCATATGAAATGGACGAAGGAAGAAATTTAGCAACACTTTTCCCGCAGGATCTCTTGCAAGAAGAAAATAATCTCCAAATTCGACTTGTCAATTTTATTTCTCATGAAAATAGCAAGTTAACTCAAAGAATTTATCACACAAATAGTCAATTTGTTAGAACTTGCTTAGTAGTGAATTGGGAACAAGAAGAAAAAGAAAAGGCTGGTGCTTCCCTTGTTGAGGTAAGAGCAAATGATCTTATTCGCGATTTCCTAAGAATTGAGTTAGTCAAGTCCACTATTTCGTATACACGAAAAAGGTATGGTAGGACAAGTGCAGGACCGATTCCCCATAATAGGTTAGATCGCGCCAATATCAATTCTTTTTATTCCAAGGCGAAGATTGAATCACTTAGCCAACATCCAGAAGCTATTGGCACTTTGTTGAATCGAAATAAAGAATACCACTCTTTGATGATTTTGTCGGCATCCAACTGTTCTCGAATTGGTTTATTCAAGAATTCAAAACATCCCAATGCGATAAAAGAATGGAATCCTAGAATTCCTATTCGAGAAATTTTTGGGCCCTTAGGCGCTATTGTAGCTAGTATATCGCATTTTTCTTCATCTTACTATTTACTAACGCATAATAAAATCCTGTTAAAAAAATATTTGTTCGTTGACAATTTAAAACAAACCTTCCAAGTACTTCAAGAACTTAAATACTCTTTAATAGATGAAAATAAAAGGATTTCTAATTTCGATAGTAACATAATGTTGGATCCATTCCTTTTGAATTGTCACTTTGTCCATCATGATTCTTGGGAAGAGACATTGGCAATAATTCACCTTGGACAATTTATTTGTGAAAATGTATGTCTATTTAAATCGCACATAAAAAAATCCGGTCAAATTTTCATTGTAAATATGAATTCCTTTGTTATAAGAGCAGCTAAACCTTATTTGGCCACTACAGGAGCAACTGTTAATGGTCATTATGGAGAAATCCTTTACAAGGGAGATAGGTTAGTTACGTTTATATATGAAAAATCGAGATCTAGTGACATAACGCAAGGTCTTCCAAAAGTGGAACAAATCTTTGAAGCGCGTTCAATTGATTCATTATCCCCGAATCTCGAAAGGAGAATTGAGGATTGGAATGAGCGTATACCAAGAATTCTTGGGGTCCCTTGGGGATTCTTGATTGGAGCTGAGCTAACCATAGCCCAAAGTCGTATCTCTTTGGTTAATAAAATCCAAAAGGTTTATCGATCCCAAGGGGTACAGATCCATAATAGACATATAGAGATTATTATACGCCAAGTAACATCAAAAGTGCGGGTTTCCGAAGATGGAATGTCTAATGTTTTTTCGCCTGGGGAATTAATCGGACTATTGCGAGCGGAACGAGCAGGACGAGCTTTGGATGAATCGATCTATTATCGGGCAATCTTATTGGGAATAACAAGGGCTTCCCTGAATACCCAAAGTTTCATATCTGAAGCAAGTTTTCAAGAAACTGCTCGAGTTTTAGCAAAAGCTGCCCTACGAGGTCGCATTGATTGGTTGAAAGGCTTGAAAGAAAACGTAGTTCTGGGGGGGATTATACCTGTTGGTACCGGATTCCAAAAATTTGTGCATCGTTCCCCACAAGACAAGAACCTTTATTTCGAAATAAAAAAAAAAAATCTATTCGCGTCGGAAATGAGAGATTTTTTGTTTCTCCATACAGAATTAGTTTCTTCAGATTCTGACGTAACAAACAATTTTTATGAGACATAAGAACCCCCATAAAAATATTTTTTACTTTACTAGACTTTTGAACTTAGAACACTAACAGGTCAAATTTTAGATTTTTAAGATTTTTATTTTAATAAGTAAAACAAGTCAGTTAATTCATTAAGGTGGTTATGTTTATACCATGTATCAATGGCCAACTCTTATCTTAGTACAAGGTTCTCTCGGAACAATTATTATTTATTTCAAGCTATTTCGGATCTTTCTTAATCTTCAAAAAGAACTAAATTCCGTAATGGAATGGTAGGATTAAAAAAAAGGAAGTGTGGAAAAAATGACAAGAAGATATTGGAACATTAATTTGAAAGAGATGATAGAAGCAGGAGTTCATTTTGGTCATGGTATTAAGAAATGGAATCCTAAAATGGCCCCTTACATTTCGGCAAAGCGTAAAGGTACTCATATTATAAATCTCGCTAGAACGGCTCGTTTTTTATCAGAAGCTTGTGATTTAGTTTTTGATGCAGCAAGTCAGGGAAAAAGTTTCTTAATTGTTGGTACCAAAAAAAGAGCAACAGATTTAGTAGCATCAGCTGCAATAAGGGCTCGTTGTCATTATGTTAATAAAAAGTGGTTCAGTGGTATGTTAACGAATTGGTCGATTACGAAAACTAGACTTTCTCAATTTAGAGACTTAAGAGCAGAAGAAAAAATGGGAAAATTCCACCATCTCCCAAAAAGAGATGTGGCAATCTTGAAGAGAAAATTATCTACTTTGCAAAGGTATCTCGGCGGGATCAAATATATGACGAGATTGCCAGACATTGTGATCGTCCTTGATCAGCAAAAAGAGTATATAGCTCTTCGGGAATGTGCCATTTTGGGGATTCCTACTATTTCTTTAGTCGATACAAATTGTGACCCGGATCTCGCGAATATATCGATTCCAGCCAACGATGACACTATGACTTCAATTCGATTGATTCTTAACAAATTAGTATTTTCAATTTGTGAGGGCCGTTCTCTCTATATAAGAAATCGTTGATTAAGAATATATAGTGAATTCTTGGGCAACTGCGTAAATTTATGGAATCACTTACTTTACTATATCTTTTTTTTTGCATAGAATTTTTTTTGCATAGAAAAAAGAAGGGGAATATTGATATATATTAGAGGGTATTGATATATATTATGATCTGATGTGCTTTCTTGGTATCCTAAATATAAGATTAATACTTCAAGTTGCTGAGTTGAGAAAGAGATGGTTGAATCAAAAGAATTCCTTTTTTGAAGTTCAATTTTTATCAGAGGACAATATGAATATTATACCTTGTTCCATTAAAACACTCAAGGGGTTATACGATATATCGGGTGTAGAAGTAGGCCAACACTTCTATTGGCAAATAGGAGGTTTCCAAATTCATGCCCAAGTACTCATCACTTCTTGGGTCGTAATTACTATCTTGCTAGGTTCAGTTGTCATAGCTGTTCGGAATCCACAAACCATCCCGACCGACGGTCAGAATTTTTTTGAATATGTCCTTGAGTTTATTCGAGACTTGAGCAAAACTCAGATTGGAGAAGAATATGGTCCCTGGGTTCCCTTTATTGGAACTATGTTCCTTTTTATTTTTGTTTCGAATTGGTCGGGTGCTCTTTTACCTTGGAAAATTATAGAGTTACCCCATGGGGAATTAGCAGCGCCCACGAATGATATAAATACTACTGTTGCTTTAGCTTTACTCACGTCAGCGGCATATTTTTATGCTGGTCTTAGCAAAAAAGGATTGAGCTATTTCGAGAAATATATTAAACCAACTCCAATCCTTTTACCAATTAACATCCTAGAAGATTTCACAAAACCATTATCGCTTAGCTTTCGACTTTTCGGGAATATATTGGCGGATGAATTAGTCGTTGTTGTTCTTGTTTCTTTAGTCCCCTTAGTAATCCCTATACCGGTCATGTTTCTTGGATTATTTACAAGCGGTATTCAAGCTCTTATTTTTGCAACATTAGCCGCAGCCTATATAGGTGAATCCATGGAGGGTCATCATTGAATTGACTCTTTTTGGAAATAGTATTTTTTTTTTTTGCAGCTTAGCTCAATTCATGCATGGTTCCAGATAATCTGCTTGGTTGCAAAAAAATAGTTAGAAATGCGTATGAATATATAGCCTAGAGTTGTAGGAGAGAGAATAGAATAGACTATATTATGGAATTTTCAAAGTATATATGCATTAAGGAGGGTGGAGTCAGGCTAGATCTATACTATAATATCCTTAATGTCTATAAGTGGAGTCCTCTTTTATGCAGGTTTCCACTTTAAGCAATGATTTTAGAATCCGATTCAATAGAAAATGAGAAAATATGCAAACAAAATAGAAGAAACAAATGTATATATATAGGATATTATATTATATATTCCTAGGTTAGATTCATTATCTAATCCGATATATGGATATGGAATTCCCTTCTATGTAGTTCGGACAATTCACATTATCATTTCAATTTGATTTCAATTTGTACTTTTTAGTTACTTTACTTCTCCCCAATAGAGCTTAGAAGTAAGAATTTATTGGTTGATTGTATCCTTAACCATTTCTTTTTTTTGACACGAGGAACTACTCACCATGAATCCACTAATTGCTGCTGCTTCTGTTATTGCTGCTGGATTGGCCGTAGGGCTTGCTTCTATTGGACCTGGAGTTGGTCAAGGTACTGCTGCAGGACAAGCTGTAGAAGGTATTGCGAGACAGCCAGAAGCAGAAGGTAAAATACGAGGTACTTTATTGCTTAGTCTAGCTTTTATGGAAGCTTTAACAATTTATGGACTAGTTGTGGCACTAGCGCTTTTATTTGCGAACCCTTTTGTTTAATCTTAAAAAAAAAATTCTTTCGATTTCGATTAGATACTTTTTTCTTTTTTTAGTAAATTGGTATTTGCTTCCACAATTCCAATTATATCAATACTTTATTTAATTTACTCCTATTTATTACTCCTGGAATTATCTATTTATCGGGACAGATAATACCCCATTCTAGGAAGGGCTGAGTTGAGTATTATTAATTTAGAAGATATGCTCACCTTCTTATTTCCCGTCCTTAGTTTAGGAAAGTGGAAAGTTTTTTCCTTTTATTTTAGGAATTTTGGGAACAGAACATTTCAACAAAGGAAGTCTTTCACCGGTCAAACAAGACGTAAGACTTAATCTAAAAGAAATTACTAGATTGAATCTATTTGCATTAAAAAAACCGATCAAAAAAGGGCGAGCGAAGTAAGTGATCGAAAAACTTTGTTCTTTGTTCGTCCTATCTATAAGAGGAGAGCATATGAAAAATGTAACCCATTCTTTCGTTTTTTTAGCTCACTGGCCATCCGCTGGCAGTTTCGGGCTTAATACCGATATTTTAGCAACAAATCTAATAAATCTAACTGTAGTGGTTGGTGTTTTGATTTTTTTTGGAAAGGGAGTGTGTGCGAGTTGTCTATTTCAAGAATAGATTGGATCTATCCGGCTGCACTTTATAATATTTTTTAGTATTTTTCGGATAAATAAGAAAAGGGTGCACGATCTCGACGAATTACTTCTGAATAAATTCAGAAATCATATGGAAGAACCATAGCATTTCGCGACTCATTGGTAAATCAACTTTGATTCTCTATAAACCAAGAATGTGAGACCATTAACACGGTTAAAGCTAAACTGCTTGAAGTCCAGGCAAAAAGAGGTACTCTTTCTACAACTATATTAGTATTAGTACCAATTTAAACGGGAAATAGCTAATGTAAAATTTATCTGATATAGAACACTCATATCGATAAAATGGTTTGAACTATTTACTAGAAAAAAAAGGGGGCACCCTGCCCTTTTTTAACCAATGCCGAATCGACGACCTATGTATAAAAAAGAGAAATTTTTTGGATTTGAAGAAAAAAAAAATAAAAAAGAATTCTATTAATTTTCATTTTCCATTTATTTAGTTAGTTTTTCTTAATGAAATTGAAATTATTAACTAGAGGGCAAATAAAAATAAAGAAACAACTTTGCTGACCATGATATATTTTTATCTAGGCGGAAGAGTCCTCTTAATATTTATCTAGTCTTATATAGGTTTCGGTATATTGAAATATAAACATAAAAAAGAAGATAGAGGATAGGCTCATTACTTAAAAAAAAGATATGGAAATAGCTATAGAAAAAAAAAAAGGAGCGTGAGAGCCAAATGAATCGAAAGATTCATGTTTGGTTCGGGAAGAGATCATAAAAGTTGTAAACTTACAAAATAATCTACTTTCATTAAAAGATTTATTAGATAATCGAAAACAGAGGATCTTGAGTACTATTCGAAATTCAGAAGAATTGCGTAGAGGGACCATTGAGCAACTCGAAAAAGCTCGGATTCGATTACAGAAAGTCGAACTAGAAGCGGATGAGTATCGAATGAATGGATACTCTGAGATAGAACGAGAAAAAGCAAATTTGATTAATGCTACTTCTATTAGTTTGGAACAATTGGAAAAGTCTAAAAACGAAACCCTTTATTTTGAAAAACAAAGGGCAATGAATCAGGTCCGACAGCGGGTTTTCCAACAGGCCGTACAAGGAGCTCTAGGAACTCTGAATAGTTGTTTGAATACCGAGTTACATTTCCGTACGATTCGTGCTAATATTGGCATTCTCGGGTCCCTGGAATGGAAGAAATAATTAAATTAATTAGGCCTTGAACTTCTACTTTCGTTTAGAATTTAGGCATTATTTTTCCCCTTGCTTCCGAAAAAAGAGTCAAGAAACACTAATGGCAACCCTTCGAGTCGACGAAATTCATAAAATTCTCCGCGAACGTATTGAACAATATAATAGGAAAGTAGGGATTGAGAATATAGGTCGCGTAGTTCAAGTGGGGGATGGGATTGCTCGTATTATAGGTCTTGGTGAAATAATGTCAGGTGAATTAGTCGAATTTGCAGAAGGTACTAGGGGTATTGCTCTGAATTTGGAATCCAAAAATGTTGGGATTGTATTAATGGGCGATGGGTTGATGATACAAGAGGGAAGTTTTGTAAAAGCAACAGGAAGAATTGCTCAGATACCCGTGAGTGAGGCTTACTTGGGTCGTGTTGTAAATGCTCTGGCTAAACCTATTGATGGGAAAGGCGAAATTATAGCTTCCGAATCTCGCTTAATTGAATCTCCTGCTCCAAGTATAATTTCCAGGCGTTCCGTATACGAACCTCTTCAAACAGGGCTTATTGCTATCGATTCGATGATCCCTATAGGGCGCGGTCAGCGAGAGTTAATTATTGGGGACAGACAGACTGGCAAAACAGCAGTAGCCACAGATACAATTCTCAATCAAAAAGGGCAAGGTGTAATATGTGTTTATGTAGCTATCGGTCAAAGAGCATCCTCCGTAGCTCAAGTAGTAACTACTTTCCATGAGGAGGGGGCCATGGAATACACTATTGTAGTAGCTGAAATGGCGGATTCACCTGCTACATTACAATACCTCGCTCCTTATACGGGAGCAGCCCTGGCTGAGTATTTTATGTACCGCGAACGGCATACTTTAATAATTTATGATGATCTCTCCAAACAGGCACAAGCTTATCGCCAAATGTCCCTTCTATTAAGAAGACCTCCCGGACGTGAGGCTTATCCAGGGGATGTTTTTTATTTGCATTCACGCCTTTTAGAAAGAGCCGCTAAATTAAATTCTCTTTTAGGCGAAGGAAGTATGACCGCTTTACCAATAGTTGAGACTCAATCTGGAGACGTTTCCGCCTATATTCCTACTAATGTAATCTCCATTACAGATGGACAAATATTCTTATCTGCGGATCTATTCAATGCCGGAATTCGACCCGCTATTAATGTGGGTATTTCTGTTTCCAGAGTAGGATCCGCGGCTCAAATTAAAGCCATGAAACAAGTAGCTGGCAAATCAAAATTGGAACTAGCGCAATTCGCAGAGTTACAAGCCTTTGCACAATTCGCCTCTGCTCTCGATAAAACAAGTCAGAATCAATTGGCAAGGGGTCGACGATTAAGGGAATTGCTTAAACAATCCCAGGCAAATCCTCTCCCAGTGGAAGAGCAGATAGCTACTATTTATACCGGAACAAGAGGATATCTTGATTCGTTAGAAATTGAACAGGTAAATAAATTTCTGGATGAGTTACGTAAACATCTAAAAGATACTAAACCTCAATTCCAAGAAATTATATCTTCTAGCAAGACATTCACCGAGCAAGCGGAAATCCTTTTGAAGGAAGCTATTCAGGAACAGCTGGAACGGTTTTCTCTTCAGTAACAAATAAATTTTGCATGTCTACTCTTGTTAGTAGAATAGGAATCGTTGAGAAAGCTTTTTCATTTGAATCATGCAAAAAAGTTTTCTTTGTTTTTAGTTTAGTATAGTTATTTAAAGAATAGATAGAAATAAGATTGCGTCCAATAGGATTTGAACCTATACCAAAGGTTTAGAAGACCTCTGTCCTATCCATTAGACAATGGACGCTTTTCTTTCATATTTTATTCTTTCTTTTATTTTTTTGCTTCTTCCGAGAAAAAACTGTTAGACCAAAACTCTTTTAGGAAATCAAAAAATCCAGATACAAATGCATGATGTATATATTATATCATGCATATATCATAAAGAAGGAGTATGGAGGCGGTAGTGGGAATCGAACCCGCAACCCCAAGGTTATGAGCCTTATGAGCTACCAAACTGCTCTATACTCTTAAACTAAAGAGGGGTAACTAGTGGATAAAAGAGGGTTGGATACGCCCCTCTACCAATATCTATACAAATAGAATAGTCCATTTATACAGAATGGTAAAGAGGGCTCCTCTATGATTATCAATTCCAGAAATCCATACAAATACGAAAGGGTATTTTATCCTTACCAACTGGATCTTGTTGCACCCGGTAACAAACATTCATAAACCATTTCTCGAAGTACGTGTCCGGATAGCCCAAAATGTCGATAGTTAGCTCTAGGTCTTCCGGTCAAAAAACAACGTCGATGAAGGCGTGTAGGTGCACTATTACGCGGTAGGGATTGCAATTTTTCTCGCATTTTCGTTTTTTCACTCAAACTCAAGGGAGAAACTTTGCTTCTTATCTTTTTTTTTAAAGATTGACGAATCAAATGATATTTCTGTTCTAATTTCTGCCGCTTCTTCTCCCTCTGAATCAAACTTTTTTTTGCCATAATGTGTCGTTGCTATTATTACCAAGTATACGGTTCTAATCCTAGATGGAAAAATAAATAGAAAAAGAAATCTAAAAAGGCAGATCCTCCCTCTCTATCAAGAGTAATGAACTAGGTGCTGATACAGTACAAAAAAACAAACTAAATTAACCAAACTTGCCTGATGTTGAGGCAATCAAGA
>NW_028260725.1:0-37658 GCF_056163025.1 Triticum urartu
TGATAGAGTACTTTTCTACTAAATTGATTCACTTTTTTTCTTTGTTTTTGAAACTTTCTCTATATTTTTAGAGAATTTTATGACTTAGTGCGGGATGGATGCATTTTTGGTATGAACACTAAATGAAGCACGGAGAATTAATCTATAACGATCAACTAAAAAAAATCCTAGATGAAAACATAACAGAAAAGTTGGAAAAACTCTTTGCTTTGGATCTATTTATACTTTTCGAGTATATTGACAATTCCAAAAAACTGCTCATACTATGATTATAGTATAATCACGAGCGGTTGTATATGGCCCTATCGTCTAGTGATGCCCCTATCGTCTAGTGGTTCAGGACATCTCTCTTTCAAGGAGGCAGCGGGGATTCGACTTCCCCTGGGGGTAGGGAGTATTATGAAAGGAGGTTAATCATAGATTAGCAAAAACCCTAGAATAAATTCTTCCTGGGTCGATGCCCGAGTGGTTAATGGGGACGGACTGTAAATTCGTTGACAATGTCTACGCTGGTTCAAATCCAGCTCGGCCCAAACCAAAAATCTAGGGCTTCGTGAGTATGAACTAAATCCTTTTGTTTTTCTTCCATAAAATAAAATGTCTGATCTATAGAAATAAAAGATAAAGAAAAAAGGGAAATTTTTTTTTCTAATCCATATCTCTCTCATTCCTTTCTTACAAACAAAAGAGTTTTTCTTATTGAAGGCTGGATTATTATCCATTTTTAGTGATAAAAAATCACGACATACTAGTTATGTCACTCTCACTATACCCACGTATAATATAATATGTGGGTATGTAGTATATGATTCGTCTATTTCTTAGAGTACGAAAGACGAATCGAATCTTCTTATGGTTCTATTTAAGAATGGGTATGCCATACACCCCGCGGGGATTGTAGTTCAATTGGTCAGAGCACCGCCCTGTCAAGGCGGAAGCTGCGGGTTCGAGCCCCGTCAGTCCCGAACTAGGGTTCAATGAATGGAGAAATTGATATTTCCTTTTTCCATGAAAAAAAGGGGCAGGGAGCAAGATCAAATACCCACAGGGCACCCTTACTTCACTTTTTTATTTTGCATCTCTCATTAAAGAGGGAGGGAGGGCATATAGGAATTTTTTTTTCACTACTCCCAATCGATAAAGAAAGACACACATACGATATGTGGATTAGTAGAATTTAGGATATTATATTACTCTATCTTTCTTTATGATGATACCATCCTCATCTTAATTTCCTATTCCACTCTTATGGAATAGAGTACCGGTATTTTACCGGAATCCATACATAAATCGTATTCCCTTTTTATTTCAGACCTCTTTTCCCCATCTCACTTCTACTGCTTATTTGGATGTCTATGTGACCCATAGAAAGTGAAAGTTGGTCATATAATACATACATAATTGTATGTATAACTATAAGAAAAAGGAAGGGAAATTGTATAAGATTAAGAAAGTATAAGATTAAGAAAGCTCGTGGGTTAGAGATATAGAAAAGAAAAAGTAGAAAAGGATTAAAAAAGAGGGAATTCCTAATCCAATCAAAAAACCCATTTTGGTCTTAGTGTGGATAGAGGATCTTCCTATGTTATACTATATAACTCTCATCCGTGAAATATAACTCTCATCCATGAATTGATTTGATAGATCCGATATTCATAATATTGAATTGATTCAGTATTATCAGAATGCAAGCCCTACCCTTGAATTTACAAGATACCCCTTTTTCCTCTCCATGGGATTACATCCCGAGTTATTGTGAAAATAAAAATAAAGAGGTTATGGAAGTCAATATTCTCGCATTTATTGCTACTGCACTGTTCATTCTAGTTCCTACTTCTTTTTTACTTATTATTTATGTAAAAACAGTCAGCCAAAATAATTAATTGGAATTCCAATTAATCATTGAAGAAATTAAAAAGGGATTAAATAAAAAAAATCCAAGTCTTAAATGAAAGGATCTGGTTGGAATCTTAAAGTGTGGTAGAAAGAACTACATATAGTTTTTTCTACGACACTTTAGATTCTTTCTATTATATTATCTTTGAATCTACATAGAATAGATTAGTAGATTGAAATAGTTAAGTAGTCTAATTCAATTTCTTTTTTCATTGCATCCACTTAATTTCAATCAGGTCAAAATAAAAAAATCTAAGACAATTCTTGACCAAAGAATCCATGGAAGGAAAGAAAAATAATATGAAGAATAGACTATAGTAAAAAGTAAAAGGAAATGGAAAATGTGTGATATGCCGTGAATAGTTCCGTGGAAGAAAGTCTAATTTTCTTATGTATAGAACTTTTTTTAACCATTCGTCATTTCTAGTAGAAATTCTGAATTGGTATAATGGCTCTTTCTTACATTACAACTTACAATACAAGAGTTTCTTACAGGAGTGAAACAAAACTAAAGAAAAAGATTAAAGAATAACGTTTGACAAAATGATTAATGCAAAATGATCCATTAAAGAAAAGAATTGATACAACAATTTGATTACTTAATCAATTAGTAGTATCCCTAGAGTCCACTCCTTCCCCATACTACTAGTGAAAGAGAAAATGTAAAGACTACCATTAAAGCAGCCCAAGCGAGACTTACTATATCCATCTAAATTATGTCTCCTATTTCTATGAAGGGATTATTCTACTATTGATCAATAATCATAGTGGAATCAAGGGTACAGAGTCAAAAAGGGATTCCGCCCTAAGGCCATGGATCAATCAGTTCAAGGAATTTACTCCTAACAAATTCTTATAGGAATTCTGGTAGAATTAGAGAGCATTAAAAATACGAGATACTATAGCCCTTTTTTCCTTAAAAAAGAAAGAGTACGGGAATGATGTCCTGAATAGAAGAAGCGGGAATAGGAAGATTTTTTATTCCTTTTGTTACTCTTTTTTTTTTTTTTAAGCAAAGGACGCCCGAATATACCATAAAATTATCGATAGATAAATATTTATTGGATACCTACCTTACCTAATGTTTATTTTGACCTAAACCCTGCAGCCTTGCTTTGTATCATTCTATGAAAGAATGAAGAGATTTTATCCATAATACAACTCCTAAATTGATTTTTGATCGACCTATTTAATCTGATTCTCGTTAGAATTAAGTAGTCCTTACTTTAGTGTATGTAGGTAACATAAGATGTACGATAAAAAAATGTATAATAATTAGTAAGTCTTGATATTCTTTCGTGGAGTCCCTTCTTGAATCTTAGATTGAAAAAAAAAAAGAATGCCCCTTAGGGACCTTTCTTTGGATACCAAGATTTCTGACATCTTATCCTCGTATTTTAAAATTATCAAATCGAATCTCAATTAAGAACCAATTCAAATTCATATAATAAAAGAATAAGGAAACACTACCTCACCCCTATTGATAACCATTTTGGCCACTACCGTCAAAACAAACCCTAACCCTAGTTTGAGGATAGAACTATGGTATGGTTTCTCTAAACCCAGTATCGGCAGGCCCAGTTACTCTCTTGCCCGAACTTATGCGAAGTAAAAATTTATCGAATTCGATCAGCACTATAAAAAAAACCTAAGTATTTTATTGATCAGGCGGCACCCAGATTTGAACTGGGGATAAAGGATTTGCAGTCCCCTGCCTTACCGCTTGGCCATGCCGCCAAAAAATCCGATCAAAAATCTAGAAAACAGCAAGTATTCATCCACGTTTTCTTACGAAAAGCCCCTTTTATTTTGAATATAATTCTACTTACTTTTTTCCAATCTTTTTCAAAAAATCTATTCCTGCTTTTTTTGATCCAGTTTCTATTATTCTCCTCGATAGATTCTATCTTAAAACATACATTGTTAACACAATAAAACTTCCCATTTCTTTCTATTGAGATGAAAAAGAAGAAAAAGTGGATTTCTATTCACAGGCTGCAAAATTCAGAATAAATTGGAACCGTTAACTAGAATTCTCTTTTTTTTATTGCAGTAGTGAACTACTCTTAAATCGGTATTATCTCCCCCCCCTTCAATGGCATAATAAAATATTATGGCTTTATGCTTAATCCGTGTATAGGTAAACTTTAGGTCCGAACAGCATTATTATCCAAAGATCCCCTTTATGTACATATCTCTATGGGGAATCATGCTTTAATTTTTCAAAGTATTAAATTAAATATCTTGAATAAAAAAAGGAAATTTGCTCTGATATAGAGTATAACCTGACTATCTTGGCGTACCCAAGTGAAATTACGATAAAAGAAAAGCATGGATATGGGGAGAGGTGGATAACTAGATTGGCATGTACTTAAAAAAGGGACTTACTTTATTTTAGAATTCCACAATGAAATACTGAATTTTCTAGCAATTATACTACTCCGATCCGAAATAAAAAAGAACCCTCAAATTATTTTGAGAAATTAAAGTAAGCACGCTATTCTAAATCGAAGTAAAGTCAAACTTTCTAGTATATTATATTACGGCTTTATTACATTCATAGAAAGGAGATAAAATGAGAAATCTTTGCCATCCAATCTGATTAGAATATCATAACATAAAGTATAAGTGGCAGAATTTTTTTTGTAGGAATGTTTTATCAATTCATTTTCATTTCATTTGTACCCCTGGCAAACTCGAACTTTCGTCCAAATGGTCTCTATTCATATGTATGAAATACATATATGAAATACGTATGTGGAGTTCCCTAGAATTTCATGTGATTCAGTAAACAGAATATAGATTCCATGATTGCTAGATCGATCCATAGGGATTGATGAAGAGTGAGCTGATAATGGAATTTTTCTTTGATAAACAGGAAACTTAAGATTAAGATGCTCCGGAATGGAAACGAGGGAATGTCCACAATACCCGGATTTAGTCAGATCCAATTCGAGGGATTTTGTAGGTTCATTAATCAAGCCTTGGCAGAAGAACTTGACAAGTTTCCAACAATTAAAGATCCAGATCACGAAATTGCATTTCAATTATTTGCGAAAGGATATCAACTGCTAGAACCCTCGATAAAAGAAAGAGATGCTGTGTATGAATCACTCACCTATTCTTCCGAATTATATGTATCTGCGAGATTAATTTTTGGTTTCGATGTGCAAAAGCAAACCATTTCTATCGGAAACATTCCTATAATGAATTCCTTAGGAACCTTTATTATAAATGGAATATACCGAATTGTGATCAATCAAATATTGCTAAGTCCTGGTATTTACTACCGCTCGGAATTAGATCATAAGGGAATTTCTATCTACACTGGCACTATAATATCAGATTGGGGGGGAGATCGGAATTAGCAATTGATAAAAAAGAAAGGATATGGGCTCGCGTGAGTAGAAAACAAAAGATATCTATTCTAGTTCTATCATCAGCTATGGGTTCGAATCTAAGAGAAATTCTGGATAATGTTTCCTACCCTGAAATTTTCTTGTCTTTCCCGAATGCTAAAGAGAAGAAGAGGATTGAGTCAAAAGAAAAAGCTATTTTGGAGTTTTATCAACAATTTGCTTGTGTAGGTGGGGACCTGGTATTTTCGGAGTCCTTATGCGAGGAATTACAAAAGAAATTTTTTCAACAAAAATGTGAATTAGGAAGGATTGGTCGACGAAATATGAATCGGAGACTTAATCTTGATATTCCTCAGAACAATACATTCTTGTTACCACGAGATGTATTGGCCGCTACGGATCATTTGATTGGAATGAAATTTGGAACGGGTATACTTGACGATGACGATATGAATCACTTGAAAAATAAACGTATTCGTTCGGTTGCGGATCTGTTACAAGATCAATTCGGATTGGCTCTTGGTCGTTTACAACATGCAGTTCAAAAAACTATTCGTAGAGTATTCATACGTCAATCGAAACCGACTCCCCAAACTTTGGTAACTCCAACTTCAACTTCAATTTTATTAATAACTACTTATGAGACCTTTTTTGGCACATACCCGTTATCTCAAGTTTTTGATCAAACGAATCCATTGACACAAAACTGTTCATGGGCGAAAAGTGAGTTGTTTAGGTCCTGGAGGGTTGACGGGGAGAACCGCAAGTTTTCGGAGCCGAGATATTCATCCGAGTCACTATGGGCGTATTTGTCCAATTGACACGTCTGAAGGAATCAATGTTGGACTTACTGGATCCTTAACAATTCATGCGAGAATTGATCACTTGTGGGGATCCATAGAGAGTCCGTTTTATGAAATATCTGCTGAGAAAGCAAAAGAAAAAAAAGAGAGACAGGTGGTTTATCTATCACCAAATAGAGATGAATATTATATGATAGCAGCAGGAAATTCTTTGTCCTTGAATCAAGGTATTCAGGAAGAACAGGTTGTTCCGGCTAGATACCGTCAAGAATTCTTGACTATTGCATGGGAACAGATTCATGTTAGAAGTATTTTTCCTTTCCAATATTTTTCTATTGGGGGTTCTCTCATTCCTTTTATTGAGCACAATGATGCGAATCGGGCTTTAATGAGTTCTAATATGCAGCGCCAAGCAGTTCCGCTTTCTCGGTCCGAGAAATGCATTGTTGGAACTGGATTGGAACGCCAAACAGCTCTAGATTCGAGGGTTTCCATTATAGCCGAACGCGAGGGAAAGATCATTTCTACTGATAGTCATAAGATACTTTTATCAAGTAGTGGGAAGACTATAAGTATTCCTTTAGTTAACCACCGTCGCTCTAACAAAAATACTTGTATGCACCAAAAACCCCGGGTTCCACGGGTAAATCCATTAAAAAAGGACAAATTTTAGCAGAAGGAGCTGCTACAATTGGGGGCGAACTTGCTTTAGGAAAAAACGTATTAGTAGCTTATATGCCATGGGAAGGTTACAATTTTGAAGACGCAGTACTAATTAGCGAACGTTTGGTATATGAAGATATTTATACCTCTTTTCACATCCGGAAATATGAAATTCAGACGGATACGACAAGCCAGGGCTCCGCTGAAAAAATCACTAAAGAAATACCACATCTAGAAGAACATTTACTCCGCAATTTGGACAGAAATGGAGTTGTTAGGTTGGGATCCTGGGTAGAAACTGGTGATATTTTAGTAGGTAAATTAACGCCTCAGATAGCGAGCGAATCATCTTATATCGCGGAAGCTGGATTATTACGGGCCATATTTGGCCTTGAGGTTTCCACTTCAAAAGAAACTTCTCTGAAATTACCTATAGGTGGAAGAGGGCGCGTTATCGATGTGAAATGGATCCAAAGGGACCCGCTCGACATAATGGTTCGTGTATATATTTTACAGAAACGTGAAATCAAAGTTGGGGATAAAGTAGCCGGAAGACATGGGAATAAAGGGATCATTTCCAAAATTTTGCCTAGGCAAGATATGCCCTATTTGCAAGATGGAACACCCGTTGATATGGTCTTCAATCCCTTAGGAGTACCCTCCCGAATGAATGTGGGACAAATATTTGAAAGCTCGCTCGGATTAGCGGGGGATCTGCTAAAGAAACATTATAGAATAGCACCCTTTGATGAGAGATATGAGCAAGAGGCTTCAAGAAAACTTGTGTTTTCAGAATTATATGAAGCCAGTAAAGAAACAAAAAATCCATGGGTATTTGAACCCGAGTACCCGGGAAAAAGCAGAATATTTGATGGAAGAACAGGCGACCCCTTTGAGCAACCTGTTCTAATAGGGAAGTCCTATATCTTAAAATTAATTCATCAAGTTGATGAGAAAATTCATGGGCGTTCTACTGGGCCCTACTCACTTGTTACACAACAACCGGTTAGAGGAAGAGCCAAGCAAGGGGGACAACGAGTAGGAGAAATGGAAGTTTGGGCTTTAGAAGGATTTGGTGTTGCTCATATTTTACAAGAGATACTTACTTATAAATCTGACCATCTTATAGCTCGCCAAGAAATACTTAATGCTACGATCTGGGGAAAAAGAATACCTAATCATGAGGATCCTCCAGAATCTTTTCGAGTGCTCGTTCGAGAACTACGATCTTTGGCTCTAGAACTGAATCATTTCCTTGTATCTGAAAAGAACTTCCAGGTTAATAGGGAGGAAGTTTGATCGGAATAAATATAAATTCTTTTCTTATTTCTATTTTATGATTGACCAATATAAACATCAACAACTTCAAATTGGACTCGTTTCCCCTCAACAAATAAAGGCTTGGGCTAACAAAAACCTACCTAATGGAGAAGTCGTTGGCGAAGTCACAAGGCCCTCTACTTTTCATTATAAAACCGATAAACCAGAAAAAGATGGATTGTTTTGCGAAAGAATCTTTGGACCCATAAAAAGCGGGATTTGCGCTTGTGGCAATTCTCGAGCGAGCGGAGCTGAAAACGAAGACGAAAGATTTTGCCAAAAATGCGGGGTCGAATTTGTGGATTCTCGGATACGAAGATATCAAATGGGATACATCAAACTCGCATGTCCCGTGACTCATGTGTGGTATTTGAAAGGTCTTCCTAGTTATATCGCGAATCTTTTAGATAAACCTCTTAAGAAGTTGGAGGGCCTAGTATACGGCGATTTCTCTTTTGCTAGGCCCAGCACTAAAAAACCCACTTTTTTACGATTACGAGGTTTATTCGAAGAGGAAATTGCATCCTGTAACCACAGCATTTCTCCCTTTTTTTCTACCCCAGGCTTTGCAACATTTCGAAATCGGGAAATTGCGACAGGAGCAGGTGCTATTAGAGAACAATTAGCAGATTTGGATTTGCGAATTATTATAGAGAATTCTTTGGTCGAATGGAAGGAATTAGAAGACGAGGGGTATAGTCGGAGATGAGTGGGAAGATAGAAAAAGACGAATAAGAAAAGTTTTTTTGATTAGACGCATGCAATTGGCGAAACATTTTATTCAAACAAATGTAGAACCAGAATGGATGGTTTTGTGCTTATTACCGGTTCTTCCTCCCGAATTGAGACCTATTGTTTATAGGTCTGGAGATAAAGTAGTGACTTCAGACATTAATGAACTTTATAAGAGAGTTATCCGTCGGAACAACAATCTTGCCTATCTATTAAAAAGAAGTGAATTAGCGCCAGCAGATTTAGTAATGTGCCAGGAAAAATTGGTACAAGAAGCCGTGGATACACTTCTTGATAGTGGGTCCCGCGGGCAACCGACGAGGGATGGTCACAATAAAGTATACAAATCACTTTCAGATGTAATTGAAGGTAAAGAGGGAAGGTTTCGCGAGACTCTGCTTGGGAAACGGGTCGATTACTCGGGGCGTTCTGTCATTGTTGTGGGTCCTTCGCTTTCATTACATCAATGTGGATTACCTCTAGAGATAGCAATAAAGCTTTTTCAGCTATTTGTAATTCGCGATTTAATCACGAAACGCGCCACTTCTAATGTAAGGATTGCTAAAAGGAAAATTTGGGAAAAAGAACCCATTGTATGGGAAATACTTCAAGAAGTTATGCGGGGACATCCTGTACTGTTAAATAGAGCACCTACCCTGCATAGATTAGGCATACAGGCCTTTCAACCCACTTTAGTAGAGGGGCGTACTATTTCTTTACACCCATTAGTGTGTAAGGGTTTCAATGCGGACTTTGATGGAGATCAAATGGCTGTTCATCTACCTTTATCCTTGGAAGCTCAGGCAGAAGCCCGTTTACTTATGTTTTCTCATATGAATCTCTTATCTCCCGCTATTGGGGATCCTATTTGCGTACCAACCCAAGACATGCTTATCGGGCTTTATGTATTAACGATTGGAAAGCGTCGAGGTATTTGTGCAAATAGATATAATAGTTGCAGAAACTACCCAAATCTAAAAGTAAATTACAATAATAATAATAATTTTAAATATAGGAAAGATAAAGAACCCCATTTTTCTAGTTCTTATGATGCACTGGGAGCTTATAGACAAAAACTAATCAGTTTAGATAGTCCCTTGTGGCTACGATGGAACCTGGATCAACGCGTCATTGGGTCAAGAGAAGTTCCGATTGAAGTTCAATATGAATCTTTGGGGACTTATCATGAGATTTATGCCCACTATCTAATAATGGGAAATAGAAAAAAAGAAATTCGTTCGATATACATTCGAACCACTCTTGGTCATATTTCTTTTTATAGAGAAATAGAGGAAGCCATACAAGGATTTAGTCAGGCCTATTCATACACTACCTAAACAAGAAAGTTAGATTCGGCGATGCCCCTCCCCTTTCGGGGGGCATTCCGATTTCCCTAGTATCATCATTATTTGCCACGCGAATCCAGATTGAGATTGAGGCAATTAAGTTAATTAAATTTTCGAATCACTGACTCAGGCCCATTGTCGAATCCTACTCAGCAATTGTCGAATCCTACTCAGCCGAAAAGGGGGTACTTATGTATGGCGGAACGGGCCAATCTGGTCTTTCATAATAAAGAGATAGACGGAACTGGTATGAAACGACTTATTAGCAGATTAATAGATCATTTTGGAATGGGATATACATCCCATATACTGGATCAACTAAAGACTCTGGGCTTCCATCAAGCCACTACTACATCGATTTCGTTAGGAATCGAGGATCTTTTAACAATACCCTCTAAGGGATGGTTAGTCCAAGACGCGGAACAACAGAGTTTTCTTTTGGAGAAACACTATTATTATGGGGCTGTACACGCGGTAGAAAAATTACGCCAATCTGTTGAGATATGGTATGCGACAAGTGAATATTTGAAACAAGAAATGAATTCAAATTTTCGGATAACGGATCCTTCTAATCCAGTCTATCTAATGTCTTTTTCAGGAGCCAGAGGAAATGCATCTCAAGTACACCAATTAGTAGGTATGAGAGGATTAATGTCGGACCCTCAAGGACAAATGATTGATTTACCTATTCAAAGCAATTTACGCGAGGGACTTTCTTTGACAGAATATATAATTTCCTGCTATGGAGCCCGCAAAGGGGTTGTAGATACTGCTGTGCGAACAGCAGATGCTGGATATCTTACACGTAGACTTGTTGAAGTAGTTCAACATATTATTGTGCGTAGAAGAGATTGTGGTACTATCCGAGGTATTTCTGTAAGTCCTCAAAATGGGATGACGGAAAAACTTTTTGTCCAAACACTAATTGGTCGTGTATTAGCAGACGATATATATATCGGTTCACGATGCATTGCCGCGCGAAATCAAGATATTGGAATTGGATTAGTCAATCGATTCATAACTGCCTTTCGAGCACAACCATTTCGAGCACAACCAATATATATTAGAACCCCCTTTACTTGCCGAAGCACTTCTTGGATCTGTCAATTATGCTATGGCCGGAGTCCTACTCATAGTGATCTGGTCGAATTGGGAGAAGCCGTAGGTATTATTGCAGGTCAATCAATTGGGGAGCCAGGGACTCAACTAACATTAAGAACTTTTCATACTGGCGGAGTATTCACAGGGGGTACTGCCGACCTTGTACGATCCCCTTCGAATGGAAAAATAAAATTCAATGAGAATTTGGTTCACCCCACACGTACCCGTCATGGGCAGCCTGCTTTTCTATGTTATATAGACTTGCATGTAACTATTCAGAGTCAAGATATTCTATATAGTGTGAATATTCCCTCAAAAAGCTTGATTCTAGTGCAAAATGATCAATATGTAAAATCCGAACAAGTAATTGCGGAGATTCGTGCCGGAACGTCCACTTTACATTTTAAAGAAAGGGTACAAAAGCATATTTATTCTGAATCAGACGGCGAAATGCACTGGAGTACTGATGTTTACCATGCGCCCGAATATCAATATGGTAATCTTCGCCGATTACCAAAAACAAGCCATTTATGGATATTGTCAGTAAGTATGTGCAGATCCAGTATAGCGTCTTTTTCACTCCACAAGGATCAAGATCAAATGAATACTTATGGTAAAAAAGATAGGGAAATTCTTGATTATTCAACGTCGGATCGAATCATGTCCAATGGCCATTGGAATTTTATCTATCCTTCTATTTTTCAAGATAATTCAGATTTGTTGGCGAAAAAGCGAAGAAATAGGTTCGTCATTCCATTACAATATCATCAAGAACAAGAGAAAGAACTAATATCCTGTTTTGGGATTTCGATTGAAATCCCCCTTATGGGTGTTTTACGTAGAAATACTATTTTTGCTTATTTTGACGATCCCCGATACAGAAAAGATAAAAAGGGTTCAGGAATTGTTAAATTTAGATATAGGACCCTAGAAGAAGAATATAGGACTCGAGCGGAAGACTCAGAAGAGGAATATGAGACCCTAGAAGACGAATACAGGACCCGAGAGGACGAATATGAATATGAAACCCTAGAAGAATCTAAATATGGAATCCTAGAAGACGAATACGAATATGAAACCCTAGAAGACGAATATGGGAGCCCAGAAAACGAATATGGGAACCCAGAGAACGAATATAGGACTTTAGAGAAAGACTCAGAAGAGGAATATGGGAGCCCAGAGAGCAAATATAGGACCCAAGAGGACGAATATGGAACTCTAGAGGAAGACTCAGAAGACGAATATGGCAGCCCCGGGGAAAGCGCAGAGGAAAAATATGGTACTTTAGAGGAAGACTCAGAAGAAGATTCAGAGGACGAATACGAGAGCCCAGAGGAAGATTCCATCTTAAAAAAAGAGGGTTTGATTGAGCATCGAGGAACAAAAGAATTTAGTCTAAAATACCAAAAAGAAGTAGATCGGTTTTTTTTCATTCTTCAAGAACTTCATATCTTGCCGAGATCTTCATCCCTAAAGATACTTGACAATAGTATTATTGGAGTGAATACACAACTCACAAAAAATACAAGAAGTCGACTAGGCGGACTGGTCCGAGTGAAGAGAAAAAAAAGCCATACGGAACTCAAAATATTTTCCGGAGATATTCATTTTCCTGAAGAGGCGGATAAGATATTAGGTGGCTGTTTGATACCGCCAGAAAGACAAAAAAAAGATTCTAAGGAATCAAAAAAAAGGAAAAATTGGGTCTATGTTCAACGGAAAAAAATTCTCAAGAGCAAGGAAAAGTATTTTGTTTCCGTTCGCCCTACAGTGGCATATGAAATGGACGAAGGAAGAAATTTAGCAACACTTTTCCCGCAGGATCTCTTGCAAGAAGAAAATAATCTCCAAATTCGACTTGTCAATTTTATTTCTCATGAAAATAGCAAGTTAACTCAAAGAATTTATCACACAAATAGTCAATTTGTTAGAACTTGCTTAGTAGTGAATTGGGAACAAGAAGAAAAAGAAAAGGCTGGTGCTTCCCTTGTTGAGGTAAGAGCAAATGATCTTATTCGCGATTTCCTAAGAATTGAGTTAGTCAAGTCCACTATTTCGTATACACGAAAAAGGTATGGTAGGACAAGTGCAGGACCGATTCCCCATAATAGGTTAGATCGCGCCAATATCAATTCTTTTTATTCCAAGGCGAAGATTGAATCACTTAGCCAACATCCAGAAGCTATTGGCACTTTGTTGAATCGAAATAAAGAATACCACTCTTTGATGATTTTGTCGGCATCCAACTGTTCTCGAATTGGTTTATTCAAGAATTCAAAACATCCCAATGCGATAAAAGAATGGAATCCTAGAATTCCTATTCGAGAAATTTTTGGGCCCTTAGGCGCTATTGTAGCTAGTATATCGCATTTTTCTTCATCTTACTATTTACTAACGCATAATAAAATCCTGTTAAAAAAATATTTGTTCGTTGACAATTTAAAACAAACCTTCCAAGTACTTCAAGAACTTAAATACTCTTTAATAGATGAAAATAAAAGGATTTCTAATTTCGATAGTAACATAATGTTGGATCCATTCCTTTTGAATTGTCACTTTGTCCATCATGATTCTTGGGAAGAGACATTGGCAATAATTCACCTTGGACAATTTATTTGTGAAAATGTATGTCTATTTAAATCGCACATAAAAAAATCCGGTCAAATTTTCATTGTAAATATGAATTCCTTTGTTATAAGAGCAGCTAAACCTTATTTGGCCACTACAGGAGCAACTGTTAATGGTCATTATGGAGAAATCCTTTACAAGGGAGATAGGTTAGTTACGTTTATATATGAAAAATCGAGATCTAGTGACATAACGCAAGGTCTTCCAAAAGTGGAACAAATCTTTGAAGCGCGTTCAATTGATTCATTATCCCCGAATCTCGAAAGGAGAATTGAGGATTGGAATGAGCGTATACCAAGAATTCTTGGGGTCCCTTGGGGATTCTTGATTGGAGCTGAGCTAACCATAGCCCAAAGTCGTATCTCTTTGGTTAATAAAATCCAAAAGGTTTATCGATCCCAAGGGGTACAGATCCATAATAGACATATAGAGATTATTATACGCCAAGTAACATCAAAAGTGCGGGTTTCCGAAGATGGAATGTCTAATGTTTTTTCGCCTGGGGAATTAATCGGACTATTGCGAGCGGAACGAGCAGGACGAGCTTTGGATGAATCGATCTATTATCGGGCAATCTTATTGGGAATAACAAGGGCTTCCCTGAATACCCAAAGTTTCATATCTGAAGCAAGTTTTCAAGAAACTGCTCGAGTTTTAGCAAAAGCTGCCCTACGAGGTCGCATTGATTGGTTGAAAGGCTTGAAAGAAAACGTAGTTCTGGGGGGGATTATACCTGTTGGTACCGGATTCCAAAATTTGTGCATCGTTCCCCACAAGACAAGAACCTTTATTTCGAAATAAAAAAAAAAAATCTATTCGCGTCGGAAATGAGAGATTTTTTGTTTCTCCATACAGAATTAGTTTCTTCAGATTCTGACGTAACAAACAATTTTTATGAGACATAAGAACCCCCATAAAAATATTTTTTACTTTACTAGACTTTTGAACTTAGAACACTAACAGGTCAAATTTTAGATTTTTAAGATTTTTATTTTAATAAGTAAAACAAGTCAGTTAATTCATTAAGGTGGTTATGTTTATACCATGTATCAATGGCCAACTCTTATCTTAGTACAAGGTTCTCTCGGAACAATTATTATTTATTTCAAGCTATTTCGGATCTTTCTTAATCTTCAAAAAGAACTAAATTCCGTAATGGAATGGTAGGATTAAAAAAAAGGAAGTGTGGAAAAAATGACAAGAAGATATTGGAACATTAATTTGAAAGAGATGATAGAAGCAGGAGTTCATTTTGGTCATGGTATTAAGAAATGGAATCCTAAAATGGCCCCTTACATTTCGGCAAAGCGTAAAGGTACTCATATTATAAATCTCGCTAGAACGGCTCGTTTTTTATCAGAAGCTTGTGATTTAGTTTTTGATGCAGCAAGTCAGGGAAAAAGTTTCTTAATTGTTGGTACCAAAAAAAGAGCAACAGATTTAGTAGCATCAGCTGCAATAAGGGCTCGTTGTCATTATGTTAATAAAAAGTGGTTCAGTGGTATGTTAACGAATTGGTCGATTACGAAAACTAGACTTTCTCAATTTAGAGACTTAAGAGCAGAAGAAAAAATGGGAAAATTCCACCATCTCCCAAAAAGAGATGTGGCAATCTTGAAGAGAAAATTATCTACTTTGCAAAGGTATCTCGGCGGGATCAAATATATGACGAGATTGCCAGACATTGTGATCGTCCTTGATCAGCAAAAAGAGTATATAGCTCTTCGGGAATGTGCCATTTTGGGGATTCCTACTATTTCTTTAGTCGATACAAATTGTGACCCGGATCTCGCGAATATATCGATTCCAGCCAACGATGACACTATGACTTCAATTCGATTGATTCTTAACAAATTAGTATTTTCAATTTGTGAGGGCCGTTCTCTCTATATAAGAAATCGTTGATTAAGAATATATAGTGAATTCTTGGGCAACTGCGTAAATTTATGGAATCACTTACTTTACTATATCTTTTTTTTTGCATAGAATTTTTTTTGCATAGAAAAAAGAAGGGGAATATTGATATATATTAGAGGGTATTGATATATATTATGATCTGATGTGCTTTCTTGGTATCCTAAATATAAGATTAATACTTCAAGTTGCTGAGTTGAGAAAGAGATGGTTGAATCAAAAGAATTCCTTTTTTGAAGTTCAATTTTTATCAGAGGACAATATGAATATTATACCTTGTTCCATTAAAACACTCAAGGGGTTATACGATATATCGGGTGTAGAAGTAGGCCAACACTTCTATTGGCAAATAGGAGGTTTCCAAATTCATGCCCAAGTACTCATCACTTCTTGGGTCGTAATTACTATCTTGCTAGGTTCAGTTGTCATAGCTGTTCGGAATCCACAAACCATCCCGACCGACGGTCAGAATTTTTTTGAATATGTCCTTGAGTTTATTCGAGACTTGAGCAAAACTCAGATTGGAGAAGAATATGGTCCCTGGGTTCCCTTTATTGGAACTATGTTCCTTTTTATTTTTGTTTCGAATTGGTCGGGTGCTCTTTTACCTTGGAAAATTATAGAGTTACCCCATGGGGAATTAGCAGCGCCCACGAATGATATAAATACTACTGTTGCTTTAGCTTTACTCACGTCAGCGGCATATTTTTATGCTGGTCTTAGCAAAAAAGGATTGAGCTATTTCGAGAAATATATTAAACCAACTCCAATCCTTTTACCAATTAACATCCTAGAAGATTTCACAAAACCATTATCGCTTAGCTTTCGACTTTTCGGGAATATATTGGCGGATGAATTAGTCGTTGTTGTTCTTGTTTCTTTAGTCCCCTTAGTAATCCCTATACCGGTCATGTTTCTTGGATTATTTACAAGCGGTATTCAAGCTCTTATTTTTGCAACATTAGCCGCAGCCTATATAGGTGAATCCATGGAGGGTCATCATTGAATTGACTCTTTTTGGAAATAGTATTTTTTTTTTTTGCAGCTTAGCTCAATTCATGCATGGTTCCAGATAATCTGCTTGGTTGCAAAAAAATAGTTAGAAATGCGTATGAATATATAGCCTAGAGTTGTAGGAGAGAGAATAGAATAGACTATATTATGGAATTTTCAAAGTATATATGCATTAAGGAGGGTGGAGTCAGGCTAGATCTATACTATAATATCCTTAATGTCTATAAGTGGAGTCCTCTTTTATGCAGGTTTCCACTTTAAGCAATGATTTTAGAATCCGATTCAATAGAAAATGAGAAAATATGCAAACAAAATAGAAGAAACAAATGTATATATATAGGATATTATATTATATATTCCTAGGTTAGATTCATTATCTAATCCGATATATGGATATGGAATTCCCTTCTATGTAGTTCGGACAATTCACATTATCATTTCAATTTGATTTCAATTTGTACTTTTTAGTTACTTTACTTCTCCCCAATAGAGCTTAGAAGTAAGAATTTATTGGTTGATTGTATCCTTAACCATTTCTTTTTTTTGACACGAGGAACTACTCACCATGAATCCACTAATTGCTGCTGCTTCTGTTATTGCTGCTGGATTGGCCGTAGGGCTTGCTTCTATTGGACCTGGAGTTGGTCAAGGTACTGCTGCAGGACAAGCTGTAGAAGGTATTGCGAGACAGCCAGAAGCAGAAGGTAAAATACGAGGTACTTTATTGCTTAGTCTAGCTTTTATGGAAGCTTTAACAATTTATGGACTAGTTGTGGCACTAGCGCTTTTATTTGCGAACCCTTTTGTTTAATCTTAAAAAAAAAATTCTTTCGATTTCGATTAGATACTTTTTTCTTTTTTTAGTAAATTGGTATTTGCTTCCACAATTCCAATTATATCAATACTTTATTTAATTTACTCCTATTTATTACTCCTGGAATTATCTATTTATCGGGACAGATAATACCCCATTCTAGGAAGGGCTGAGTTGAGTATTATTAATTTAGAAGATATGCTCACCTTCTTATTTCCCGTCCTTAGTTTAGGAAAGTGGAAAGTTTTTTCCTTTTATTTTAGGAATTTTGGGAACAGAACATTTCAACAAAGGAAGTCTTTCACCGGTCAAACAAGACGTAAGACTTAATCTAAAAGAAATTACTAGATTGAATCTATTTGCATTAAAAAAACCGATCAAAAAAGGGCGAGCGAAGTAAGTGATCGAAAAACTTTGTTCTTTGTTCGTCCTATCTATAAGAGGAGAGCATATGAAAAATGTAACCCATTCTTTCGTTTTTTTAGCTCACTGGCCATCCGCTGGCAGTTTCGGGCTTAATACCGATATTTTAGCAACAAATCTAATAAATCTAACTGTAGTGGTTGGTGTTTTGATTTTTTTTGGAAAGGGAGTGTGTGCGAGTTGTCTATTTCAAGAATAGATTGGATCTATCCGGCTGCACTTTATAATATTTTTTAGTATTTTTCGGATAAATAAGAAAAGGGTGCACGATCTCGACGAATTACTTCTGAATAAATTCAGAAATCATATGGAAGAACCATAGCATTTCGCGACTCATTGGTAAATCAACTTTGATTCTCTATAAACCAAGAATGTGAGACCATTAACACGGTTAAAGCTAAACTGCTTGAAGTCCAGGCAAAAAGAGGTACTCTTTCTACAACTATATTAGTATTAGTACCAATTTAAACGGGAAATAGCTAATGTAAAATTTATCTGATATAGAACACTCATATCGATAAAATGGTTTGAACTATTTACTAGAAAAAAAAGGGGGCACCCTGCCCTTTTTTAACCAATGCCGAATCGACGACCTATGTATAAAAAAGAGAAATTTTTTGGATTTGAAGAAAAAAAAAATAAAAAAGAATTCTATTAATTTTCATTTTCCATTTATTTAGTTAGTTTTTCTTAATGAAATTGAAATTATTAACTAGAGGGCAAATAAAAATAAAGAAACAACTTTGCTGACCATGATATATTTTTATCTAGGCGGAAGAGTCCTCTTAATATTTATCTAGTCTTATATAGGTTTCGGTATATTGAAATATAAACATAAAAAAGAAGATAGAGGATAGGCTCATTACTTAAAAAAAAGATATGGAAATAGCTATAGAAAAAAAAAAAGGAGCGTGAGAGCCAAATGAATCGAAAGATTCATGTTTGGTTCGGGAAGAGATCATAAAAGTTGTAAACTTACAAAATAATCTACTTTCATTAAAAGATTTATTAGATAATCGAAAACAGAGGATCTTGAGTACTATTCGAAATTCAGAAGAATTGCGTAGAGGGACCATTGAGCAACTCGAAAAAGCTCGGATTCGATTACAGAAAGTCGAACTAGAAGCGGATGAGTATCGAATGAATGGATACTCTGAGATAGAACGAGAAAAAGCAAATTTGATTAATGCTACTTCTATTAGTTTGGAACAATTGGAAAAGTCTAAAAACGAAACCCTTTATTTTGAAAAACAAAGGGCAATGAATCAGGTCCGACAGCGGGTTTTCCAACAGGCCGTACAAGGAGCTCTAGGAACTCTGAATAGTTGTTTGAATACCGAGTTACATTTCCGTACGATTCGTGCTAATATTGGCATTCTCGGGTCCCTGGAATGGAAGAAATAATTAAATTAATTAGGCCTTGAACTTCTACTTTCGTTTAGAATTTAGGCATTATTTTTCCCCTTGCTTCCGAAAAAAGAGTCAAGAAACACTAATGGCAACCCTTCGAGTCGACGAAATTCATAAAATTCTCCGCGAACGTATTGAACAATATAATAGGAAAGTAGGGATTGAGAATATAGGTCGCGTAGTTCAAGTGGGGGATGGGATTGCTCGTATTATAGGTCTTGGTGAAATAATGTCAGGTGAATTAGTCGAATTTGCAGAAGGTACTAGGGGTATTGCTCTGAATTTGGAATCCAAAAATGTTGGGATTGTATTAATGGGCGATGGGTTGATGATACAAGAGGGAAGTTTTGTAAAAGCAACAGGAAGAATTGCTCAGATACCCGTGAGTGAGGCTTACTTGGGTCGTGTTGTAAATGCTCTGGCTAAACCTATTGATGGGAAAGGCGAAATTATAGCTTCCGAATCTCGCTTAATTGAATCTCCTGCTCCAAGTATAATTTCCAGGCGTTCCGTATACGAACCTCTTCAAACAGGGCTTATTGCTATCGATTCGATGATCCCTATAGGGCGCGGTCAGCGAGAGTTAATTATTGGGGACAGACAGACTGGCAAAACAGCAGTAGCCACAGATACAATTCTCAATCAAAAAGGGCAAGGTGTAATATGTGTTTATGTAGCTATCGGTCAAAGAGCATCCTCCGTAGCTCAAGTAGTAACTACTTTCCATGAGGAGGGGGCCATGGAATACACTATTGTAGTAGCTGAAATGGCGGATTCACCTGCTACATTACAATACCTCGCTCCTTATACGGGAGCAGCCCTGGCTGAGTATTTTATGTACCGCGAACGGCATACTTTAATAATTTATGATGATCTCTCCAAACAGGCACAAGCTTATCGCCAAATGTCCCTTCTATTAAGAAGACCTCCCGGACGTGAGGCTTATCCAGGGGATGTTTTTTATTTGCATTCACGCCTTTTAGAAAGAGCCGCTAAATTAAATTCTCTTTTAGGCGAAGGAAGTATGACCGCTTTACCAATAGTTGAGACTCAATCTGGAGACGTTTCCGCCTATATTCCTACTAATGTAATCTCCATTACAGATGGACAAATATTCTTATCTGCGGATCTATTCAATGCCGGAATTCGACCCGCTATTAATGTGGGTATTTCTGTTTCCAGAGTAGGATCCGCGGCTCAAATTAAAGCCATGAAACAAGTAGCTGGCAAATCAAAATTGGAACTAGCGCAATTCGCAGAGTTACAAGCCTTTGCACAATTCGCCTCTGCTCTCGATAAAACAAGTCAGAATCAATTGGCAAGGGGTCGACGATTAAGGGAATTGCTTAAACAATCCCAGGCAAATCCTCTCCCAGTGGAAGAGCAGATAGCTACTATTTATACCGGAACAAGAGGATATCTTGATTCGTTAGAAATTGAACAGGTAAATAAATTTCTGGATGAGTTACGTAAACATCTAAAAGATACTAAACCTCAATTCCAAGAAATTATATCTTCTAGCAAGACATTCACCGAGCAAGCGGAAATCCTTTTGAAGGAAGCTATTCAGGAACAGCTGGAACGGTTTTCTCTTCAGTAACAAATAAATTTTGCATGTCTACTCTTGTTAGTAGAATAGGAATCGTTGAGAAAGCTTTTTCATTTGAATCATGCAAAAAAGTTTTCTTTGTTTTTAGTTTAGTATAGTTATTTAAAGAATAGATAGAAATAAGATTGCGTCCAATAGGATTTGAACCTATACCAAAGGTTTAGAAGACCTCTGTCCTATCCATTAGACAATGGACGCTTTTCTTTCATATTTTATTCTTTCTTTTATTTTTTTGCTTCTTCCGAGAAAAAACTGTTAGACCAAAACTCTTTTAGGAAATCAAAAAATCCAGATACAAATGCATGATGTATATATTATATCATGCATATATCATAAAGAAGGAGTATGGAGGCGGTAGTGGGAATCGAACCCGCAACCCCAAGGTTATGAGCCTTATGAGCTACCAAACTGCTCTATACTCTTAAACTAAAGAGGGGTAACTAGTGGATAAAAGAGGGTTGGATACGCCCCTCTACCAATATCTATACAAATAGAATAGTCCATTTATACAGAATGGTAAAGAGGGCTCCTCTATGATTATCAATTCCAGAAATCCATACAAATACGAAAGGGTATTTTATCCTTACCAACTGGATCTTGTTGCACCCGGTAACAAACATTCATAAACCATTTCTCGAAGTACGTGTCCGGATAGCCCAAAATGTCGATAGTTAGCTCTAGGTCTTCCGGTCAAAAAACAACGTCGATGAAGGCGTGTAGGTGCACTATTACGCGGTAGGGATTGCAATTTTTCTCGCATTTTCGTTTTTTCACGTCAAACTCAAGGGAGAAACTTTGCTTCTTATCTTTTTTTTTAAAGATTGACGAATCAAATGATATTTCTGTTCTAATTTCTGCCGCTTCTTCTCCCTCTGAATCAAACTTTTTTTTGCCATAATGTGTCGTTGCTATTATTACCAAGTATACGGTTCTAATCCTAGATGGAAAAATAAATAGAAAAAGAAATCTAAAAAGGCAGATCCTCCCTCTCTATCAAGAGTAATGAACTAGGTGCTGATACAGTACAAAAAAACAAACTAAATTAACCAAACTTGCCTGATGTTGAGGCAATCAAGAAAGCTGCATAAGTGAATATATAACCCACGGAAAAGTGAGCTAATCCAACCAATCTTGCTTGCACAATGGAAAGAGCCACGGGCTTATCTCTCCAGCGAATTAAATTAGCTAAAGGTGTGCGTTCATGAGCCCATGCTAAAGTCTCAATTAATTCCTGCCAATACCCCCGCCAGGAAATTAAGAACATAAATCCAGTAGCCCAAACAAGATGTCCAAATAAGAACATCCACGCCCATACCGATAAACTATTCATCCCAAAAGGATTATATCCATTGATAAGTTGTGAAGAGTTTAACCATAGGTAATCTCTTAACCATCCCATCAAATAAGTGGAGGATTCATTAAATTGTGAAACGTTGCCCTGCCATAATGTGATATGTTTCCAATGCCAATAAAAAGTAACCCACCCAATGGTATTTAACATCCAGAAAACTGCCAAATAAAATGCGTCCCAAGCAGAAATATCACAAGTACCGCCGCGCCCTGGGCCGTCACAAGGAAAACTATATCCAAAATCCTTTTTATCTGGCATTAATTTGGAACCGCGTGCATCTAAAGCGCCCTTTACTAAAATCAATGTAGTTGTATGCAAACCTAGAGCAATAGCATGATGAACCAAGAAATCCCCAGGTCCTATTGTTAAGAAAAGCGAATTACTATTCTCATTAACAGCATTCAACCATCCGGGCAACCATAGGCTTCGACCCGCATTGAAAGCGGGGCCATTCGTTGAAGATAAGAGTATATCGAACCCATATGTCGTCTTGCCATGAGCAGATTGTATCCATTGGGCAAATATAGGTTCGATCAAGATTTGCTTTTCTGGAGTACCAAAAGCAAGCATGACGTCGTTATGAACATAAAGGCCCAAGGTATGGAATCCTAGAAAGAGGCTAGCCCAACTTAAATGAGATATGATAGCTTCTTTATGGTCTAACATTCTTGCCAATACATTATCCTCATTCTGTTCCGGATTGTAATCCCTAATGAAAAAAATAGCTCCATGAGCAAAAGCCCCTGTCATGATGAACCCTGCAATATATTGGTGATGAGTATATAAAGCAGCTTGAGTAGTAAAGTCTTGTGCTATGAATGCATAAGGAGGTAAAGAGTACATATGTTGAGCTACTAAGGAAGTAATAACCCCTAAAGAAGCTAGAGCAAGACCTAACTGAAAATGAATCGAATTGTTGATTGTGTCATAAAGGCCCTTATGCCCACGCCCTAATCGACCCCCCGGAGGAGTATGCGCTTCTAAAAGATCTTTAATACTGTGCCCAATTCCGAAGTTAGTTCGATACATGTGACCGGCAATGAGAAAAATAAATGCAATAGCTAAATGATGGTGAGCCATATCGGTCAGCCACAAACTTTGTGTTTGTGGATGGAATCCCCCAAGAAGAGTTAGAATGGCAGTTCCCGCTCCTTGAGCGGTACCAAATAAATGATTACTCGAATCAGGGTTTTGGGCATAAAGATTCCATTGACCCGTCAAAAGGGGTCCCAACCCCTGGGGATAGGGTAATACATCTAAGAAATTATTCCATCGAACGTACTCCCCCCTGGATGCGGGAATAGCAACATGAACTAAATGTCCTGTCCAAGCCAAAGAACTTACCCCGAAAAGTCCTGACAAATGATGATTGAGACGAGATTCCGCGTTTTTGAACCACGAAAGGCTTGGTTTCCATTTGGGTTGTAGATGTAACCAACCCGCTATTAAGGACAGCGTAGAAAGAAATAATAGAAAAAGAGCTCCAGTATAAAGATCCTCATTGGTGCGTAATCCTATTGTATACCACCACTGATAAACTCCAGAATAAGCAATATTCACTGGACCAGCAGCACCTCCTCGAGTAAAGGCTTCCACAGCGGGTTGACCAAAATGAGGATCCCAAATCGCATGAGCAATAGGTCTTACGTGTAAAGGATCCTGTATCCATGATTCAAAATTTCCTTGCCAAGCTACATGAAACAGATTTCCGGACGTCCATAGAAAGATTATTGCTAATTGCCCAAAGTGAGAAGCAAAAATGTTCTGATAAAGACGTTCTTCAGTAATATCATCATGACTTTCGAAATCATGTGCGGTAGCAATACCAAACCAAATACGACGAGTAGTGGGGTCCTGAGCTAAGCCTTGGCTAAACCTGGGAAATCTTAATTCCATAATGCCTTTCAAATCCTCCTAGCCACTATCCTACTGCAATAATTCTCGCTAAGAAGAATGCCCATGTCGTGGCAATTCCACCCAGAAGGTAATGGGTTACTCCTACAGCGCGTCCTTGTATAATGCTCAAGGCTCTAGGCTGAGTAGCAGGAGCAACTTTTAATTTGTTATGAGCCCAAACGATAGATTCAATGAGTTCTTGCCAATAACCACGGCCGCTGAATAAAAACATTAAACTGAAGGCCCAGACAAAATGAGCACCTAAGAAAAAAAGACCATATGCAGATAATGAAGAACCATAAGACTGAATGACTTGCGATGCCTGTGCCCACAAGAAATCTCGAAGCCACCCATTAATCGTAATGGAACTCTGTGCAAAGTTTCCCCCTGTAATATGAGTTACCACCCCTTGATCACTTATAGTACCCCAAACATCCGACTGCATTTTCCAACTGAAATGGAAAATGACTACCGAAATTGCATTGTACATCCAGAATAAACCTAAGAAAACATGATCCCAGGCGGATACTTGACATGTTCCCCCTCGGCCAGGCCCATCGCAAGGAAAGCGAAAACCTAGATTTGCTTTATCGGGTATCAAACGGGAACTCCGAGCAAATAAAACACCTTTCAAAAGTATTAATACAGTCACATGTATGGTAAATGCATGAATGTGATGGACTAAAAAATCTGCGGTTCCTAATGGAATAGGTAACAAAGCCACTTTGCCACCTACTGCTACTAACTCGCCGCCTCCCCACGTTAAGCTAGTACTTGTTGTTGCACCAGGAGCTGTTACGCCAGGCGCAGTAGCATGGATATTTTGTACCCATTGAGCAAAGATAGGTTGTAATTGTATGGCAGTATCCGAAAACATATCTTGTGGACGGCCTAAAGCACTCATGGTATCATTATGAATGTACAAGCCAAAACTGTGAAAACCTAGAAATATACATACCCAGTTAAGGTGGGATATGATTGCATCGCGGTGTCTAAGGACGCGATCTAATAGATCGTTGTATCGAGTAGTTGGATCATAGTCTCTTACCATAAAAATTGCTGCATGTGCAGCAGCACCGACTATTAGAAATCCGCCAATCCACATGTGGTGTGTGAACAAGGAAAGTTGTGTACCATAGTCAGTAGCTAGGTATGGATAGGGAGGCATAGAATACATATGATGAGCTACAACAATGGTTGTAGAGCCTAGCATAGCTAGGTTAAGAGATAATTGAGCATGCCATGACGTTGTTAAGATTTCATAAAGACCCTTATGGCCTTGTCCTGTAAATGGGCCCTTGTGAGCCTCCAAAATATCTTTAAGTCCATGGCCAATACCCCAATTGGTCCTATACATATGACCTGCGATTAGGAAAAGAATAGCAATAGCTAAATGATGGTGCGCAATATCGGTCAGCCAGAGACCACCGGTTACTGGATCTAGTCCTCCGCGAAAAGTCAGAAATTCTGCGTATTTGGACCAATTTAAAGTGAAAAAAGGGGTTGCTCCTTCGGCAAAACTAGGATAAAGTTGAGCCAAAAGGTCCCGATTCAAGATAAATTCATGAGGAAGTGGTATCTCTTTAGGATCCACCCCAGCGTCAAGAAATTGGTTAATTGGTAAAGATACATGAATTTGGTGCCCCGCCCAAGAAAGAGACCCAAGTCCTAATAATCCCGCTAAGTGGTGATTCAACATGGATTCTACATCTTGGAACCAGGCCAATTTGGGAGCGGCTTTGTGATAATGGAACCAACCAGCAAAAAGCATTAACGCTGCAAAAATCAATGCACCAATTGCAGTACAATAGAGTTGTAATTCACTAGTTATTCCAGATGCTCGCCAAAGCTGAAAAAAACCAGAGGTTATTTGGATTCCTCGGAAACCCCCGCCTACATCACCATTCAATATTTCTTGCCCTACTATAGGCCAAACTACCTGAGCACTGGGTCCAATGTGAGTAGGATCACTTAGCCATGCTTCATAATTGGAAAAACGGGCGCCATGAAAGTACATGCCACTCAACCAAAGAAAGATAATGGAAAGTTGCCCGAAATGAGCACTAAAGACTTTTCGAGAAATCTCCTCCAAATCACCAGTATGACTATCGAAATCGTGAGCATCAGCATGTAGGTTCCAGATCCAAGTGGTAGTATCAGGGCCCTTAGCTAGTGTTCTTGAGAAATGGCCGGGTCTGGCCCATTCCTCAAAAGATGTTTTTACAGGATCCCTATCCACAACAATTTTTACTTCTGGTTCCGGCGAACGAATAATCATTAAGTCCTCCTCTTTCCGGACAAGACATACAAAGAGACCCGCCAACTGTCTTTTTAGTGAATCTTTGAAAGATATATATTTTGAAAGATAGATTTTGAAAGATAGATTTTGAAAGATAGATATTGTGATTAGTTCTTTTCTTTACTATCTACCATCCTTCTATTTTTTTTTTAGTTATTCACTGGAGCAATTATATATTGAAGTCAATCCGAGGCAAGTGTTCGGGTCTATTATGACATAAAGATTAGGTGCCTAACGGACATTGTTTATCTTGAAAAACAAATATTTCTCGACGTAAGAAAAAAATCTTTTTTATTTTTAATTTAAGAAACTAGTGTATTTTTTTTGAGGGCATAAGCTCCTATCTATATCTACTTTCCTTGAGCATAATATAGGGTTTTTTATTTGATTCTAAATTCCAAGATAACTCATTAGAATTATTAATAAGATGGTCCTAATATATTAGCAATATTTAGATTGCCCCCTCTTTTTATTCACTTTATTACTTCTATTCTAGACCCTATCCCTATGGTTTATTCTTATGAAATATCATATAAAATAGAAGGTATAAGAAATGGATATAATGAAATTCTTGATTCGATCTTACGACCTAATTTATTTGATTAATGGATCAACAACCAAACCACCCATTTTATGAAAAAGAAGGAGCATGGTCTTATTCAAATTCAAAGCGCTTCGTAATCTTCAACCAGTTCTGTGCTTCAATATAATTTCCCGGAGTAAGCGCTATAGCTTGTTTCCAATATTCAGCAGCTTGATCAAACCAAGCTTCCGCAATTTCCGAATCACCCTGTAGAATGGCCTGTTCTCCTCGGTCGGAATAGGAAGTTCCTTCCCTTAGAACCGTACTTGAGAGTTTCCTACCTCATACGGCTCAGAAATTGCTATCTGAATTTCCCCTATCTTAACTGAATTCGATTTATCAAAAATCGATCCAATTTGTTCTTGGGTTAAGCAGAAGAAATTAATTACCTAAGTTTCAAACCCTAATTTTTATCAATAATCAGTTTGATCTTTTTTCCCACCTTCAGAAGAATGAAGCATAGATAGATATAGAGCCTTCGTTCAAATTTTCTGAGAGGTAACTATCCCGGTTTCATATATGAAATCTCTATAGAATCCTTGAAAAAGACTTTTTTCCATAAGAAAGAAAAAAGAACTTACTATCTTTGGGATCTGATACTACACCGCTGCTTAATCCCTTAGTGGATCGGCTCTATTACATAAGCGGATTCCTAAATTTTGCCCCATATCATGGGATAAGTAAGCAGTTTTTTTTAGTTGTATCGACCCAGTCGCTCACTAATTGATCTTTACGGTGCTTTCTCTATCAATTTGAGAAACTTTATCCATAGAGTAGTAGTATAGGCCATACTTTCTTCGTTTTTTGATTCTCGTGAAGTGTCCTTCCTTCCTACAGCTGATAGGGAAAAATCGTTGTTTTTACGATCCCTATGTAGAAAGCCCTTTTTTTTCTAGTATTTACTAGAAAATTTGATCCTCTCTTTTTTTTTTTTCTTTCTATAGTGGAGATAGTCGCACGTAATGACAGATCACGGCCATATTATTAAAAGCTTGCGGTAAGAAGGGGTTTCGTTCTAGTGCCCGGAAATAATATTCCAAAGCCTTTGTATGCTCTCCATTGCTTGTGTGTATAAGGCCTATGTTATAGAGTATATAACTTCGATCATAGGGATCGATTTCTAGTCGCGTAGCTTCATAATAATTTTGCAAAGCTTCCGCATAATTTCCTTCGGATTGAGCCAACATCCGTTACGGTCGTTCATTCTATTCAAAAAATCTCCGTTCCAAAACCGTACATGAGGTTTTCATCTCATACGGCTCCTCCCTTCTGTACATAATAGTACTAAGCGAAATAATCTATAGAATCAAAATAGAATTAGTCCCGTCTCATTATGAACCGAAAGGGGCTGGTATTTTTCCAAGAAATCTCTAGCCAACCTTCCCACAAGAGGTTTTTCTTAACACCAATGAATTCTATTAATGCTAGAGGAAAACGATAGCTCCAATAATTTCTTTGTTCTCAACGCCTCCTATTTAGAGGAATTAGCTACTTCAACGATCTTTGATGGTTATAGGGGTATCCAAAGTACAAACCTGATGGTTGTTTGTTATCCCAACCATTCTTCCCAGCCCTGATACCGATCAGGAAAGGGGTAATTTCTAACAAAGTTTTTCTCTTGTTGATTCCTATTTCTAGGTGTAGTGCTTTTCTCCCCTATGCTGCCTACGGATACTAATAGAGTAGGATTGGCCTGTAATCCATACCATACCATATCCTGTAGGTGTAACCTTTCGCTCAATACTCAAATCTACAATTGAAGTATCTGAAGCCGCATCAATCGAGGATACACGACGGAAGGAATTGTTAGTTCGCCTCACCTTCCCGAAGCGTGGGTTTGTTTGCTTTACAAATTTGGTTCTCTCTATGCCAACCCCCCTCTCTTTTTCGTAAGACTGAGGTATAGGTAGGGCTAAAAAAAAGCAAAAAAAAGAGTCAAATCGCACCATCTCTATAATAAGTAAATGCCTTTTTTTCTCCTGAGGTTGTCGGAATTATTCGCAATAAAATATTGGCTACAATTGAGGAGGTCTTATCAATGAAATTTCCATTTCCACGGGATCTAGGCATAATTCCCAACCCATTCTATATAGAATTGTTTTCATTCCTTCACAAAATAACATAAAAACAAACACATTCGATTCTTATAATTATAAATAGATTGATCCATATGCTCTACTCTAAATCCATATGCTTTAAATGGATAAGAGAGATATGGATTTTCCGCTCAGCTCAAATTGTATCCTTTTCCTTCTGCTTGGACACGAAGAGATATGAAATATTTGACTAAGACTGGATTTCATTCCACTTTCCTATTTCTGAACAACAACTTATGTTATCAACTATTTCGTGTTTTCAAAGTTATTAATTGTCTCATACCCTATTTTTGATTTCGATAGTATGGTGTAGCGTATCTTATGCAAACGGAATTCTAAGGTTTCTTTATTTTATTATGCAATAAGAAGAATTCTTCCATTTTCTTTTTCTTTAGTTGCGGGAAAACCCAAATTAAAACTTTTATTTTATAGCGAGCGCAATTTCTAGTAAAAAATCCTGTATCCTTCCACTTAGATCAAAAGGAATTTTTCCAATAGAACTATGGAACCCCCGAGTGGTTGCGGTTGTACCTGTACTGCAGGAATAAGAAAACTCGCTATTCACTCAGTTTATTTTCCATAATAAGTTATGTAGGAGAGATGGCCGAGCGGTTCAAGGCGTAGCATTGGAACTGCTATGTAGACTTTTGTTTACCGAGGGTTCGAATCCCTCTCTTTCCGTTTTTCTTAATTCATCAACGTTAAGGATCACAATGTATCAAATCAAATAACAATTTTTTCCAGCAATAATATAATATCTTATATTATCTTATTTTGATTTAATAGAAATTAGAAATTCTCTATAGCAAATTACTGTGGTATGTAAAATACACATAGAGGAAAAAAGAAAAAAGGATCCTAATCCTAGGGTTAATCAATTTTAGCTAGTTGATGGGAAAATACAAATTAATGGTAATGGTCTTAGGGCGATTTAGTTCGGGGAAAGGGGAAGGGGAAGAAAATTCTATGAACCTTTCCTTTTTTCGTTAAGTTCAAGTCTGACGAGAGTAATATTCTACAACTAACAACTCATTTATTTTGAGACCGACCCACTTCCTATCTAGGATTTTATTTACTAGTCCTTTATATTCCAACGTGTCAATCGCCAAATGCTTTGGCAATTTCCCCGGGTCCGATGAAGCAATATAATTTTGAACCAGACCTTTTGATCTTTGGTTATCTTTCGTAGTAATAATATCTCGGGGTTTGCAACGAAAACTTGGTATATTGACTATACGACCATTAACTAAAATATGTCTATGGTTGACTAATTGGCGGGCCCCAGGAATGGTTGAAGCCATACCCAATCGAAAAAGGATATTATCCAAACGCATTTCAAGTAATTGTAGTAAAACCTGGCCTGTTGACCTTTTTGCTTTTCCAGCGATATGTACATATCTAAGTAATTGTCGTTCTGTCAGACCATAATGAAAACGCAATTTCTGTTTTTCTTGAAGACGAATACGATATTGCTCCTTTTTCCCAGAATTGAATTTTTTTTTAAGATTACTTCCGGATTTAGGTGTTTTTCTAGTGAGTCCTGGTAAAGCTCCCAGACGGCGTATTTTTTTTAAACGAGGTCCTCGATAACGGGACATGAAGACTCCTTTTTTTATTTTATTGAAATTTCATTTTACACAATTAATTTCATTGTATTTACATTACAGAATACATCGAAATTAAAACTGAATTAAACTACAGGATAAACAGAGTAAAATCAACTAAAGTACCCCAAAAAATGGAATTTCATCAAAATCTTTTTTTTTTGTATATATATTATTTATTTTATTGTTTTGTATCTAGCAAAATTGTAAGGTAAAAAACATAAAAGATCCTGGATTCTCCATTTAATTCGGAAAAAAAGAGATTCTTGTTCGTAGAACATCGATAGAGAAAAAAAAGCCGACTATCGGATTTGAACCGATGACCCTCGCATTACAAATGCGATGCTCTAACCTCTGAGCTAAGTGGGCTTACATAACGGAAATAGTGTAACAAATAGAAATAGGTATAGTATAGGAAATCCGTAAAATCTCAGATATTAGTTATTAATCTTAGCTATTAACTAGTTCTAAATTTGAAGTTATACTTATAAAAATAAAAAAATACTAAAACTTCTTAAAGATAAAGTTAGCTTGATATGCTTAACTATAGGATATTAAAAAATAAAATTATAGAATTTATTGGTATTTTCATTCGATCATTATAGACTTTATTATTTGTTAATAATTTGAGGATTAATATTTCACTAAGGGGAACATAGAGTCAGAGTAAATAAAATTGCTAATTCTGATTAGAAAAAAAGAATAAATATCAAGCGTTATAGTATAATTTTGAATACTATAAAAAAGTAAGACGGGAGGTGGGGGAGATAAAAACTTTTGGATATATTGATTCGGATTGAATTGCAAATACATCAAGGATAGAATCAATTCAATTCTGAATTGCAATAAGCAAGCGAGGTCTCTCAAATAGAGTCGAACTGAACTGCTAGACTACGTTGAGTGATGAACTCAATGATTCAAAAAAAAAACTAAGAGATGGATGAAATTACACAAGGAATCCTGGTCTCAAAGAAGAGGGAAATGGGGATATGGCGAAATCGGTAGACGCTACGGACTTGATTGTATTGAGCCTTGGTATGGAAACCTGCTAAGTGGTAACTTCCAAATTCAGAGAAACCCTGGAATTAAAAAAGGGCAATCCTGAGCCAAATCCGTGTTTTGAGAAAACAAGGGGTTCTCGAACTAGAATACAAAGGAAAAGGATAGGTGCAGAGACTCAATGGAAGCTGTTCTAACGAATCGAGTTAATTACGTTGTGTTGTTAGTGGAATTCCTTCTAGTTCTAAATTAGAGAAAGAGGGGTTTTATACCTTATACATTTAATAAACACGTATAGATACTGACATAGCAAACGATTAATCACAGAACTCATATTATATTCTAATTATAATATAGGTTCTTTATCTTTTTTAAAAATGAAATTAGAAATGATAATGATTATGAAATAAAAAACTCATATCATAATTTTTTTTTTTCATTATTGTGAATCCACTCCAATCGAATATTGAATAATCAAATTCTTCAATTAAATTCAAAGTTTTCGAGATCTTTAAAAAAGTGGATTAATCGGACGAGGACAAAGAGAGAGTCCCATTCTACATGTCAATACTGACAACAATGAAATTTCTAGTAAAAGGAAAATCCGTCGACTTTATAAGTTGTGAGGGTTCAAGTCCCTCTATCCCCAAATCCTCTTTTATTCCCTAACTATACTATATTATTATTATTTATCCTCTTTTTTTTTTTCTTTTTATCAATGCACTTTTTTTTCTTTTTATCAATGCAATGGGTTTAAGATTCATTAGCTTTCTCATTCTACTCTTTCACAAAGGAATGCGAAGAGAACTCAATGGATCTTATCCTATTCATTGAATAGATTTCTTTTTTATTAGAGTATCGGCAAGAAATCTTGGTTATTCACTCTATTTTTAAGTTTTATTTAAGTAAACCATGCACAATGCATAGGACTACCCCCCCCATTTTCAAATTTAAAATTTGAAATACTTTAATTAATTTTTAGTCCTTTTAATTGACATAGATACAAATACTCTACTAGGATGATGCACAAGAAAAGGTCAGGATAGCTCAGTTGGTAGAGCAGAGGACTGAAAATCCTCGTGTCACCAGTTCAAATCTGGTTCCTGGCAGAGAAAAAAAAAAAAAAGATCCACCGAATAGGTATTGATCCAAATACCTCGAGATGGATTGTGATACATATTCATTAATAATATTTATTCATCTAAGTGGATAAATCTATAATATAAATATAGAGGCACTTCTTTTTCTTTTTAAAGAAGTTTTAAAATATATCTTTTCTTTATGATAAAGAAGGGGGTGAGATTCCCCTTTATTTTTTTGCGTTTCTTAATTTTGTATTCCGCTATTCCGACGAATATTTTTTTAGTCTTGCTTATCTTTATCTTATCTTATTTTCCTAGTTGTGCTAAGTAATGTGCGCGGTACAAAGTTCCTGGTAGAGAACTTCTTTGAGTCATCCTATTTTTCTGTTCATATGAAGGAAATTAATATGCGATTTTCAAAATAGGGGAATCCAAATGAAACCCTTTTTTTGCTCAGTCTATCTGGAATGCTTTTGTATAATTAGGAATTAATTATAAATAGGTATTCCGTTTCATCTAGGAAAAGAACCTAAAAATATTCCTTGACTTGAATAAAATCTGGAGTTGTGTTGTATAAGTGAGCATGAATTTCTTATCATTCAATGAGCATCTTGTATTTCATAAAAATTGGGGGTTATATAATCCTTACGTAAGGGCCAGCCTATCCAACTTTCAGGCATTAGGATACGTTTAAGGCGCGGATGATTATCATAAGAGATTCCCACCATATCATAAGATTCGCGTTCTTGAAAATCGGCACTTCTCCAAATCCAGAAGACAGACGGAATTCTAGGATTATCCTTTTGGGCAAAGACTTTTATGCAGACTTCTTCTGGATTATCTATACCATATTGTATTCTCGTAAGATGATACACGCTAGCTAAAGATCCACCGGGTGCTACATCATAAGCACATTGGGAGCGTAAATAATTGTAACCATATACATATAAAATGACAGCAATGGAATCCCAATCCCCTGCTTTTATTTGTAAAGTCTCTATTCCTCGGTGATCAAAGCCCAAAGATCTATGAACCACCTCATGTTTGACTAGCCAATTAGATAACCAACCCTGCTGCATTGTCTTCATCTCTCCCTCTTTGTATAAATATTTCACATTTCGGATGCAAGTTTGAAAGATTGCCCTGCTTTTTATTTTTCTACACAAAAGAGCCCCTCTCCTAATTCACTAATTTGTAGGAAGGTACTGAACTTTTGGATTTGAAAAAAGTTTCAGAAGATATATCTAATGTAGATGGTGATTGATAGAGCAATTCTTGCTCATAAGTTCCTGTATGAGTACTGCGCCTAACATAAAGCTTGTGACTGGTAGTAAAACATCTATTTTTATTTTGAGATAGAGTTTGATCCTCAACTATTTCTCGCGATATCTTCTTACGAAGTTTTGTTAGGGCATCTATAACTGCCTCCGGTTTAGGTGGGCAGCCCGGCAAGTAGACATCCACAGGAATTAACTTATCAACTCCCCGAACAGTACTATAGGAATCCGTACTGAACATTCCCCCTGTAATAGTACAGGCTCCCATAGCAATGACGTATTTTGGTTCAGGCATTTGCTCGTATAATCTCACTAAAGAGGGAGCCATTTTCATTGTTACCGTACCGGCTGTTAAAATTAGGTCTGCTTGCCTAGGACTTGATCTTGGTACCAATCCATAACGATCAAAGTCGAATCGTGAGCCTATTAATGAAGCAAATTCAATGAAACAACAACTGGTACCGTATAGAAGGGGCCATAAACTGGAGAGTCTTGACCAATTCGAAAGATCATTTGGTGTAGTTGAAATAACAGAATTGGAACTTGTTTGGTCAAGTAAGGGAAACTCAATCAAATTCATAACTGTCTCAATAGAATCTTTTCCTTCTTTTTTTTTGTCTAAATATTCAGTTAAGACCATTCAAGGCTCCTTTTCGCCATGCATAAACTAAACCAACAACTAAGATAAGCACGAAAATCAAAGCTTCGATAAAAACGGATACACCCAATACGTCGAAACTCATTGCCCAAGGGTATAGAAAGACGGTTTCCACATCAAAAACAACAAAAACGAGCGCAAACATATAATAGCGTATTCGGAATTGTACCCAAGCCCCTCCCATGGGTTCTATACCCGATTCATAACTAGAAAGCTTCTCTGGTCCTTCACTAACCGGGGCTAAAAGTCCTGAAATCGAAAATGCCAAAATAGGAATAAGGCTTGCTATTATTAGAAATGTCCAAAAAATATCATATTCGTGAAGCAGAAACATAATGTACTCCCATTAATGTGGAATAGGCGGAACTTAAATTAGTCAATTCAATTCAGCATTGTCAATTTATCCAGAACTTCTCTCTTTTCCTCGGTGAAACAAGAATCTTTTTTGTTCAAACAAAAGCGCTTAGTTTAAGTTTAGCCTTTGTTTCCTCTGTGCTGCATCTTCTTTAAAGATTCATCCAATGGAATCCCAACTCCCTTTCTTTTGGATTTCCATTCTATTTAGATATGGTGTATGTAGATCTAATTCTTATATAAAGAAAACTTTCTCGTTTCACTTTGTCTCGCTTTCTCTAGAATCTCTAGAAAAAAGAATAGCTCTATCCTTTATTTAATATTTAATAATAAAATAATAAGAGACTATTAAATAAAAATGAGAATACTACTAAATTAGAACCTAATTAAGATAGTAGGACTAATCTATGCAGTATAATTAATGAGAAGTAATACTATAAAATAAAAATAAAGAACTCTATTTCAGAACTATGAGACAGAATATTCTGTTTTCTTATTTACTCTTTACTTTATTTTTTCTATTTAAAGTTGATCAATTTACATAATGTATCTATAAACAAAGTAATAAATATACTTAAAACAAAGTAGGAATTCGCAAAATGGATAAAATCATTGCAGTTATTATAGGGAAGTCTAGAGATATCCTATTTGAAGGAGGACGGGATTCAAATCAGGGAAAGGATCCTTTCTTCTATTGATTTGATAGAAATTCGTTTTTCTTTTCCTGTCTGTATGATTTTGATTTTCGATGAATGAGCCTTTGGTAATGCTTTTATCTCTATTCTATGTCGCAGGCGCCTATCCAGTCTATAAACAAATACTAATGAGAAAATGAAAACTATACTAAACTAAAGAAAACATAGGATAGAGATCCTAAAATCTAAAAAAGGGCATATTAGGGCTATACGGATTCGAACCGTAGACCTTCTCGGTAAAACAGATCAAACGGATTATTATCGAAATGATTTGAACTGTTTCAAAGACCCAACATGCATTTTTTTGCATTGGGCTCTTTCATAAACTGATTTAAAGATCAGTTAGTCCACCATAGTTTTTCTTTACGGAAAGATAATGAGATGGCTCCCTGTGCTCTGATTGATTTTTTGTATTATGATCTATCTAGGAGCAATACCAAAGTGTTTCAAAGGAGGATTACCTTGACTTAGGTCTGCCTCCGGTCTAAATTAAATCAACCTAAGTGAAATGGAGTCTCTATCGTTCCACTGCAAGAGTTAACTATGAGACTTCATACACCTTAAAGTTCATAGAACGAAAAGAAGTTTTTTGGAGGCCCTTATCCTCATTACGCCTAGCATTTAGTGGGCTGGATATTTACCTTATCAACTAGCAAATCCATAAGGGTTCTATTTGATTAGGCACCTGAATTGGCACCTGAATCGGACTGAACCGACTGTTTGTCAGGCTACTGTTCTCCTATTCTCTCGAATCTATGAAGTAAGACATTGATTTTGCAATAAGATCGATTATGTTCATTGCATAATAAGCTCCTTTGAAAAGCATTGGCGCACGTGTAAACGAGTTGCTCTACCGAACTGAGCTATAGCCCTTATCAGAGATATCTTAACATATAGATAATTTCTTGTCAAGATGAATATTTTCTAATGCCAGAGGATACCCCTTTGATCTGTATCTGTTTAGTATTTAGTTTAGTATTTAGTATATAACAGACCAATAACAGAGCGGTATTGCTTAGAAAAGGGATTCAATATATAATCGATCGAAGTAATGGGTCTTCCTTTGTGGTGATAAATTGCCTACTTAACTCAGTGGTTAGAGTATTGCTTTCATACGGCGGGAGTCATTGGTTCAAATCCAATAGTAGGTAAGTAGGTAGAAAAATTACTAGATAGCATTGGACTTACTTCGCTTCGCTATCTAATAACTTTTTCTACCCCTCTTCCCTTTTTCTTTGTATCAACTATAAACCACTGGATTGTCTTCAATTGGATGGGGGAATCCAATTGACAGCCTCGATTCGTATCCTAGCTCGTCTGAGAGCGAGCTTCGCTTCAACCAAATCTTTCGTACCCTCAGCTTTACTCAAGTTAGCTTCGGCTATTTCAAGTGCCTTTTGAGCTTCTTCCGGATCAATATCACTACCCAGTTCCGCATCATTTCCTAAAATGATGATCTCATTATTAACTATTCTCGCAAAACCGCTCCACAGAATCGCTGTTAACCATTGGTCGTTGAGGAGGCGTATTCTCAAAGGACCCATATCTACTGCTGTGTTAATGGGGGCGTGGTTTGGTAATACGCCAATTTGGCCACTATTAGTGGATAAAATGATTTCTTTCACTTCACAATCCCAAATAATTCGCTTAGGAGTCAGTACATAAAGATTTAATTTCATTTCTTCGATTTGTTCTCCTCTTCTAAGGTTATAGCTTTCGTGCTAGCTTCATC
>NW_028260726.1:0-37656 GCF_056163025.1 Triticum urartu
AGCTTGCGGTAAGAAGGGGTTTCGTTCTAGTGCCCGGAAATAATATTCCAAAGCCTTTGTATGCTCTCCATTGCTTGTGTGTATAAGGCCTATGTTATAGAGTATATAACTTCGATCATAGGGATCGATTTCTAGTCGCGTAGCTTCATAATAATTTTGCAAAGCTTCCGCATAATTTCCTTCGGATTGAGCCAACATCCGTTACGGTCGTTCATTCTATTCAAAAAATCTCCGTTCCAAAACCGTACATGAGGTTTTCATCTCATACGGCTCCTCCCTTCTGTACATAATAGTACTAAGCGAAATAATCTATAGAATCAAAATAGAATTAGTCCCGTCTCATTATGAACCGAAAGGGGCTGGTATTTTTCCAAGAAATCTCTAGCCAACCTTCCCACAAGAGGTTTTTCTTAACACCAATGAATTCTATTAATGCTAGAGGAAAACGATAGCTCCAATAATTTCTTTGTTCTCAACGCCTCCTATTTAGAGGAATTAGCTACTTCAACGATCTTTGATGGTTATAGGGGTATCCAAAGTACAAACCTGATGGTTGTTTGTTATCCCAACCATTCTTCCCAGCCCTGATACCGATCAGGAAAGGGGTAATTTCTAACAAAGTTTTTCTCTTGTTGATTCCTATTTCTAGGTGTAGTGCTTTTCTCCCCTATGCTGCCTACGGATACTAATAGAGTAGGATTGGCCTGTAATCCATACCATACCATATCCTGTAGGTGTAACCTTTCGCTCAATACTCAAATCTACAATTGAAGTATCTGAAGCCGCATCAATCGAGGATACACGACGGAAGGAATTGTTAGTTCGCCTCACCTTCCCGAAGCGTGGGTTTGTTTGCTTTACAAATTTGGTTCTCTCTATGCCAACCCCCCTCTCTTTTTCGTAAGACTGAGGTATAGGTAGGGCTAAAAAAAAGCAAAAAAAAGAGTCAAATCGCACCATCTCTATAATAAGTAAATGCCTTTTTTTCTCCTGAGGTTGTCGGAATTATTCGCAATAAAATATTGGCTACAATTGAGGAGGTCTTATCAATGAAATTTCCATTTCCACGGGATCTAGGCATAATTCCCAACCCATTCTATATAGAATTGTTTTCATTCCTTCACAAAATAACATAAAAACAAACACATTCGATTCTTATAATTATAAATAGATTGATCCATATGCTCTACTCTAAATCCATATGCTTTAAATGGATAAGAGAGATATGGATTTTCCGCTCAGCTCAAATTGTATCCTTTTCCTTCTGCTTGGACACGAAGAGATATGAAATATTTGACTAAGACTGGATTTCATTCCACTTTCCTATTTCTGAACAACAACTTATGTTATCAACTATTTCGTGTTTTCAAAGTTATTAATTGTCTCATACCCTATTTTTGATTTCGATAGTATGGTGTAGCGTATCTTATGCAAACGGAATTCTAAGGTTTCTTTATTTTATTATGCAATAAGAAGAATTCTTCCATTTTCTTTTTCTTTAGTTGCGGGAAAACCCAAATTAAAACTTTTATTTTATAGCGAGCGCAATTTCTAGTAAAAAATCCTGTATCCTTCCACTTAGATCAAAAGGAATTTTTCCAATAGAACTATGGAACCCCCGAGTGGTTGCGGTTGTACCTGTACTGCAGGAATAAGAAAACTCGCTATTCACTCAGTTTATTTTCCATAATAAGTTATGTAGGAGAGATGGCCGAGCGGTTCAAGGCGTAGCATTGGAACTGCTATGTAGACTTTTGTTTACCGAGGGTTCGAATCCCTCTCTTTCCGTTTTTCTTAATTCATCAACGTTAAGGATCACAATGTATCAAATCAAATAACAATTTTTTCCAGCAATAATATAATATCTTATATTATCTTATTTTGATTTAATAGAAATTAGAAATTCTCTATAGCAAATTACTGTGGTATGTAAAATACACATAGAGGAAAAAAGAAAAAAGGATCCTAATCCTAGGGTTAATCAATTTTAGCTAGTTGATGGGAAAATACAAATTAATGGTAATGGTCTTAGGGCGATTTAGTTCGGGGAAAGGGGAAGGGGAAGAAAATTCTATGAACCTTTCCTTTTTTCGTTAAGTTCAAGTCTGACGAGAGTAATATTCTACAACTAACAACTCATTTATTTTGAGACCGACCCACTTCCTATCTAGGATTTTATTTACTAGTCCTTTATATTCCAACGTGTCAATCGCCAAATGCTTTGGCAATTTCCCCGGGTCCGATGAAGCAATATAATTTTGAACCAGACCTTTTGATCTTTGGTTATCTTTCGTAGTAATAATATCTCGGGGTTTGCAACGAAAACTTGGTATATTGACTATACGACCATTAACTAAAATATGTCTATGGTTGACTAATTGGCGGGCCCCAGGAATGGTTGAAGCCATACCCAATCGAAAAAGGATATTATCCAAACGCATTTCAAGTAATTGTAGTAAAACCTGGCCTGTTGACCTTTTTGCTTTTCCAGCGATATGTACATATCTAAGTAATTGTCGTTCTGTCAGACCATAATGAAAACGCAATTTCTGTTTTTCTTGAAGACGAATACGATATTGCTCCTTTTTCCCAGAATTGAATTTTTTTTTAAGATTACTTCCGGATTTAGGTGTTTTTCTAGTGAGTCCTGGTAAAGCTCCCAGACGGCGTATTTTTTTTAAACGAGGTCCTCGATAACGGGACATGAAGACTCCTTTTTTTATTTTATTGAAATTTCATTTTACACAATTAATTTCATTGTATTTACATTACAGAATACATCGAAATTAAAACTGAATTAAACTACAGGATAAACAGAGTAAAATCAACTAAAGTACCCCAAAAAATGGAATTTCATCAAAATCTTTTTTTTTTGTATATATATTATTTATTTTATTGTTTTGTATCTAGCAAAATTGTAAGGTAAAAAACATAAAAGATCCTGGATTCTCCATTTAATTCGGAAAAAAAGAGATTCTTGTTCGTAGAACATCGATAGAGAAAAAAAAGCCGACTATCGGATTTGAACCGATGACCCTCGCATTACAAATGCGATGCTCTAACCTCTGAGCTAAGTGGGCTTACATAACGGAAATAGTGTAACAAATAGAAATAGGTATAGTATAGGAAATCCGTAAAATCTCAGATATTAGTTATTAATCTTAGCTATTAACTAGTTCTAAATTTGAAGTTATACTTATAAAAATAAAAAAATACTAAAACTTCTTAAAGATAAAGTTAGCTTGATATGCTTAACTATAGGATATTAAAAAATAAAATTATAGAATTTATTGGTATTTTCATTCGATCATTATAGACTTTATTATTTGTTAATAATTTGAGGATTAATATTTCACTAAGGGGAACATAGAGTCAGAGTAAATAAAATTGCTAATTCTGATTAGAAAAAAAGAATAAATATCAAGCGTTATAGTATAATTTTGAATACTATAAAAAAGTAAGACGGGAGGTGGGGGAGATAAAAACTTTTGGATATATTGATTCGGATTGAATTGCAAATACATCAAGGATAGAATCAATTCAATTCTGAATTGCAATAAGCAAGCGAGGTCTCTCAAATAGAGTCGAACTGAACTGCTAGACTACGTTGAGTGATGAACTCAATGATTCAAAAAAAAAACTAAGAGATGGATGAAATTACACAAGGAATCCTGGTCTCAAAGAAGAGGGAAATGGGGATATGGCGAAATCGGTAGACGCTACGGACTTGATTGTATTGAGCCTTGGTATGGAAACCTGCTAAGTGGTAACTTCCAAATTCAGAGAAACCCTGGAATTAAAAAAGGGCAATCCTGAGCCAAATCCGTGTTTTGAGAAAACAAGGGGTTCTCGAACTAGAATACAAAGGAAAAGGATAGGTGCAGAGACTCAATGGAAGCTGTTCTAACGAATCGAGTTAATTACGTTGTGTTGTTAGTGGAATTCCTTCTAGTTCTAAATTAGAGAAAGAGGGGTTTTATACCTTATACATTTAATAAACACGTATAGATACTGACATAGCAAACGATTAATCACAGAACTCATATTATATTCTAATTATAATATAGGTTCTTTATCTTTTTTAAAAATGAAATTAGAAATGATAATGATTATGAAATAAAAAACTCATATCATAATTTTTTTTTTTCATTATTGTGAATCCACTCCAATCGAATATTGAATAATCAAATTCTTCAATTAAAATTCAAAGTTTTCGAGATCTTTAAAAAAGTGGATTAATCGGACGAGGACAAAGAGAGAGTCCCATTCTACATGTCAATACTGACAACAATGAAATTTCTAGTAAAAGGAAAATCCGTCGACTTTATAAGTTGTGAGGGTTCAAGTCCCTCTATCCCCAAATCCTCTTTTATTCCCTAACTATACTATATTATTATTATTTATCCTCTTTTTTTTTTTCTTTTTATCAATGCACTTTTTTTTCTTTTTATCAATGCAATGGGTTTAAGATTCATTAGCTTTCTCATTCTACTCTTTCACAAAGGAATGCGAAGAGAACTCAATGGATCTTATCCTATTCATTGAATAGATTTCTTTTTTATTAGAGTATCGGCAAGAAATCTTGGTTATTCACTCTATTTTTAAGTTTTATTTAAGTAAACCATGCACAATGCATAGGACTACCCCCCCCATTTTCAAATTTAAAATTTGAAATACTTTAATTAATTTTTAGTCCTTTTAATTGACATAGATACAAATACTCTACTAGGATGATGCACAAGAAAAGGTCAGGATAGCTCAGTTGGTAGAGCAGAGGACTGAAAATCCTCGTGTCACCAGTTCAAATCTGGTTCCTGGCAGAGAAAAAAAAAAAAAAGATCCACCGAATAGGTATTGATCCAAATACCTCGAGATGGATTGTGATACATATTCATTAATAATATTTATTCATCTAAGTGGATAAATCTATAATATAAATATAGAGGCACTTCTTTTTCTTTTTAAAGAAGTTTTAAAATATATCTTTTCTTTATGATAAAGAAGGGGGTGAGATTCCCCTTTATTTTTTTGCGTTTCTTAATTTTGTATTCCGCTATTCCGACGAATATTTTTTTAGTCTTGCTTATCTTTATCTTATCTTATTTTCCTAGTTGTGCTAAGTAATGTGCGCGGTACAAAGTTCCTGGTAGAGAACTTCTTTGAGTCATCCTATTTTTCTGTTCATATGAAGGAAATTAATATGCGATTTTCAAAATAGGGGAATCCAAATGAAACCCTTTTTTTGCTCAGTCTATCTGGAATGCTTTTGTATAATTAGGAATTAATTATAAATAGGTATTCCGTTTCATCTAGGAAAAGAACCTAAAAATATTCCTTGACTTGAATAAAATCTGGAGTTGTGTTGTATAAGTGAGCATGAATTTCTTATCATTCAATGAGCATCTTGTATTTCATAAAAATTGGGGGTTATATAATCCTTACGTAAGGGCCAGCCTATCCAACTTTCAGGCATTAGGATACGTTTAAGGCGCGGATGATTATCATAAGAGATTCCCACCATATCATAAGATTCGCGTTCTTGAAAATCGGCACTTCTCCAAATCCAGAAGACAGACGGAATTCTAGGATTATCCTTTTGGGCAAAGACTTTTATGCAGACTTCTTCTGGATTATCTATACCATATTGTATTCTCGTAAGATGATACACGCTAGCTAAAGATCCACCGGGTGCTACATCATAAGCACATTGGGAGCGTAAATAATTGTAACCATATACATATAAAATGACAGCAATGGAATCCCAATCCCCTGCTTTTATTTGTAAAGTCTCTATTCCTCGGTGATCAAAGCCCAAAGATCTATGAACCACCTCATGTTTGACTAGCCAATTAGATAACCAACCCTGCTGCATTGTCTTCATCTCTCCCTCTTTGTATAAATATTTCACATTTCGGATGCAAGTTTGAAAGATTGCCCTGCTTTTTATTTTTCTACACAAAAGAGCCCCTCTCCTAATTCACTAATTTGTAGGAAGGTACTGAACTTTTGGATTTGAAAAAAGTTTCAGAAGATATATCTAATGTAGATGGTGATTGATAGAGCAATTCTTGCTCATAAGTTCCTGTATGAGTACTGCGCCTAACATAAAGCTTGTGACTGGTAGTAAAACATCTATTTTTATTTTGAGATAGAGTTTGATCCTCAACTATTTCTCGCGATATCTTCTTACGAAGTTTTGTTAGGGCATCTATAACTGCCTCCGGTTTAGGTGGGCAGCCCGGCAAGTAGACATCCACAGGAATTAACTTATCAACTCCCCGAACAGTACTATAGGAATCCGTACTGAACATTCCCCCTGTAATAGTACAGGCTCCCATAGCAATGACGTATTTTGGTTCAGGCATTTGCTCGTATAATCTCACTAAAGAGGGAGCCATTTTCATTGTTACCGTACCGGCTGTTAAAATTAGGTCTGCTTGCCTAGGACTTGATCTTGGTACCAATCCATAACGATCAAAGTCGAATCGTGAGCCTATTAATGAAGCAAATTCAATGAAACAACAACTGGTACCGTATAGAAGGGGCCATAAACTGGAGAGTCTTGACCAATTCGAAAGATCATTTGGTGTAGTTGAAATAACAGAATTGGAACTTGTTTGGTCAAGTAAGGGAAACTCAATCAAATTCATAACTGTCTCAATAGAATCTTTTCCTTCTTTTTTTTTGTCTAAATATTCAGTTAAGACCATTCCAAGGCTCCTTTTCGCCATGCATAAACTAAACCAACAACTAAGATAAGCACGAAAATCAAAGCTTCGATAAAAACGGATACACCCAATACGTCGAAACTCATTGCCCAAGGGTATAGAAAGACGGTTTCCACATCAAAAACAACAAAAACGAGCGCAAACATATAATAGCGTATTCGGAATTGTACCCAAGCCCCTCCCATGGGTTCTATACCCGATTCATAACTAGAAAGCTTCTCTGGTCCTTCACTAACCGGGGCTAAAAGTCCTGAAATCGAAAATGCCAAAATAGGAATAAGGCTTGCTATTATTAGAAATGTCCAAAAAATATCATATTCGTGAAGCAGAAACATAATGTACTCCCATTAATGTGGAATAGGCGGAACTTAAATTAGTCAATTCAATTCAGCATTGTCAATTTATCCAGAACTTCTCTCTTTTCCTCGGTGAAACAAGAATCTTTTTTGTTCAAACAAAAGCGCTTAGTTTAAGTTTAGCCTTTGTTTCCTCTGTGCTGCATCTTCTTTAAAGATTCATCCAATGGAATCCCAACTCCCTTTCTTTTGGATTTCCATTCTATTTAGATATGGTGTATGTAGATCTAATTCTTATATAAAGAAAACTTTCTCGTTTCACTTTGTCTCGCTTTCTCTAGAATCTCTAGAAAAAAGAATAGCTCTATCCTTTATTTAATATTTAATAATAAAATAATAAGAGACTATTAAATAAAAATGAGAATACTACTAAATTAGAACCTAATTAAGATAGTAGGACTAATCTATGCAGTATAATTAATGAGAAGTAATACTATAAAATAAAAATAAAGAACTCTATTTCAGAACTATGAGACAGAATATTCTGTTTTCTTATTTACTCTTTACTTTATTTTTTCTATTTAAAGTTGATCAATTTACATAATGTATCTATAAACAAAGTAATAAATATACTTAAAACAAAGTAGGAATTCGCAAAATGGATAAAATCATTGCAGTTATTATAGGGAAGTCTAGAGATATCCTATTTGAAGGAGGACGGGATTCAAATCAGGGAAAGGATCCTTTCTTCTATTGATTTGATAGAAATTCGTTTTTCTTTTCCTGTCTGTATGATTTTGATTTTCGATGAATGAGCCTTTGGTAATGCTTTTATCTCTATTCTATGTCGCAGGCGCCTATCCAGTCTATAAACAAATACTAATGAGAAAATGAAAACTATACTAAACTAAAGAAAACATAGGATAGAGATCCTAAAATCTAAAAAAGGGCATATTAGGGCTATACGGATTCGAACCGTAGACCTTCTCGGTAAAACAGATCAAACGGATTATTATCGAAATGATTTGAACTGTTTCAAAGACCCAACATGCATTTTTTTGCATTGGGCTCTTTCATAAACTGATTTAAAGATCAGTTAGTCCACCATAGTTTTTCTTTACGGAAAGATAATGAGATGGCTCCCTGTGCTCTGATTGATTTTTTGTATTATGATCTATCTAGGAGCAATACCAAAGTGTTTCAAAGGAGGATTACCTTGACTTAGGTCTGCCTCCGGTCTAAATTAAATCAACCTAAGTGAAATGGAGTCTCTATCGTTCCACTGCAAGAGTTAACTATGAGACTTCATACACCTTAAAGTTCATAGAACGAAAAGAAGTTTTTTGGAGGCCCTTATCCTCATTACGCCTAGCATTTAGTGGGCTGGATATTTACCTTATCAACTAGCAAATCCATAAGGGTTCTATTTGATTAGGCACCTGAATTGGCACCTGAATCGGACTGAACCGACTGTTTGTCAGGCTACTGTTCTCCTATTCTCTCGAATCTATGAAGTAAGACATTGATTTTGCAATAAGATCGATTATGTTCATTGCATAATAAGCTCCTTTGAAAAGCATTGGCGCACGTGTAAACGAGTTGCTCTACCGAACTGAGCTATAGCCCTTATCAGAGATATCTTAACATATAGATAATTTCTTGTCAAGATGAATATTTTCTAATGCCAGAGGATACCCCTTTGATCTGTATCTGTTTAGTATTTAGTTTAGTATTTAGTATATAACAGACCAATAACAGAGCGGTATTGCTTAGAAAAGGGATTCAATATATAATCGATCGAAGTAATGGGTCTTCCTTTGTGGTGATAAATTGCCTACTTAACTCAGTGGTTAGAGTATTGCTTTCATACGGCGGGAGTCATTGGTTCAAATCCAATAGTAGGTAAGTAGGTAGAAAAATTACTAGATAGCATTGGACTTACTTCGCTTCGCTATCTAATAACTTTTTCTACCCCTCTTCCCTTTTTCTTTGTATCAACTATAAACCACTGGATTGTCTTCAATTGGATGGGGGAATCCAATTGACAGCCTCGATTCGTATCCTAGCTCGTCTGAGAGCGAGCTTCGCTTCAACCAAATCTTTCGTACCCTCAGCTTTACTCAAGTTAGCTTCGGCTATTTCAAGTGCCTTTTGAGCTTCTTCCGGATCAATATCACTACCCAGTTCCGCATCATTTCCTAAAATGATGATCTCATTATTAACTATTCTCGCAAAACCGCTCCACAGAATCGCTGTTAACCATTGGTCGTTGAGGAGGCGTATTCTCAAAGGACCCATATCTACTGCTGTGTTAATGGGGGCGTGGTTTGGTAATACGCCAATTTGGCCACTATTAGTGGATAAAATGATTTCTTTCACTTCACAATCCCAAATAATTCGCTTAGGAGTCAGTACATAAAGATTTAATTTCATTTCTTCGATTTGTTCTCCTCTTCTAAGGTTATAGCTTTCGTGCTAGCTTCATCGATGTTACCCACCAAATAAAAAGCCTGTTCAGGTAGGCCGTCTAATTCTCCGGAAAGGATTAGTTGAAATCCCCTAATAGTTTCCGCAAGAGCAACATACTTTCCTGGAGAACCAGTAAAAACTTCTGCCACAAAGAACGGTTGTGATAAGAAACGCTCAATTTTTCTTGCTCTTGCTACAGTTAAACGATCCTCTTCCGATAATTCATCCAAGCCAAGAATTGCGATAATGTCCTGAAGTTCTTTGTAACGTTGTAAAGTTTCCTTAACTCTTTGCGCAGTTTCATAATGTTCGTTGCCAACGATCCGAGGCTGTAACATAGTCGAGGTTGAATCTAAAGGATCTACTGCTGGATAAATACCCTTGGAAGCTAATCCTCTGGAAAGTACGGTAGTAGCATCCAAATGTGCAAATGTTGTGGCAGGGGCAGGGTCGGTCAAATCGTCTGCAGGTACATAAACTGCTTGAATCGAAGTTATAGATCCCTTTTTAGTAGAAGCAATTCTTTCTTGCAAAGAACCCATTTCTGTACTAAGAGTAGGTTGATAACCCACTGCGGAGGGCATTCTCCCTAATAAAGCGGATACCTCTGATCCTGCTTGAACAAAACGAAAGATATTATCGATAAATAAAAGCACGTCTTGCTTATTAACATCTCGGAAATATTCCGCCATAGTTAGGGCAGTTAAACCAACTCTCATACGAGCTCCCGGTGGTTCATTCATTTGGCCATAGACTAGAGCTACCTTTGATTCCTCAATATTTTTTTCATTAATTACTCCGGATTCCTTCATTTCCATATAAAGATCATTTCCTTCACGAGTCCGTTCCCCTACTCCACCGAATACGGATACGCCCCCATGAGCTTTAGCAATGTTATTGATTAATTCCATGATCAGTACTGTTTTACCTACTCCAGCCCCCCCAAATAGTCCTATTTTTCCTCCACGTCGATAAGGAGCTAAAAGATCGACGACCTTAATACCTGTTTCAAAGATGGATAATTTCGTATCTAACTCGATAAAGGCAGGCGCAGATCTATGAATAGGGAACGTTGCACTACTATCTACAGGACCCAAATTGTCAACAGGCTCCCCAAGAACGTTGAAAATTCGTCCGAGAGTAGCTCCACCGACCGGAACACTGAGAGGAGCTCCCGTGTCAATCACTTCCATTCCTCTCATCAACCCGTCCGTAGCACTCATAGCTACAGCTCTAACTCGATTATTTCCTAATAATTGTTGTACCTCACAAGTCACATTAATTTGCTTATCGGCAGTGTCTCTACTCTGGACTACCAAAGCGTTATAAATATAAGGTAACTTGCCTGGGGGAAAAGTGACATCCAGCACGGGTCCAATAATTTGATCGATACGACCTGTACTTTTTTCTTCAATTGTGGAAACCCCGGGAGGAGAAGTAGTAGGATTGGTTCTCATAATTATCACATAATTAAAAAAAAGGAATTTGTCGAAATTTTTCTTTTTTTATTGTTGAATAATGCCAAATCAAATCAAAAAAAATCCAAAAGTAAAAAGGAAATGAATTAGTTAATTCAATAAGAGAGAAAAGGGGACCAGGACTTGATTTCGTTGCCCAAGCGAATCCCATTCAATCGTTTACTCATGGAATGAGTCCATTGGAAAGTTCAATCAATCTTTTTTTTCATATACATTTTGCCTTTTGTGGAGGATCTGTGCCTACTCTACTTTCCTATCTAGGACTTCGATATACAAAATATATACTACTGTGAAGCATAGATTGCTGTCAACAAAGAATTTTATTAGTATTTAGTTAGGTATTTGCATTCAAAATAAGAAAAGAGAACTATTAAGAACTTGTAAAATAAGGATTAGGAATTAATTTGGGTTGCGCTATATCTATCAAAGAGTATACAATAATTATGGATTTGGTAAATCAAATCCATGGTTTAATAACGAACCGTGTTAACTTACCATAACAACAACTCAATTCCTATCGAATTCCTATATTGGAATTCCTATAGGATAGAACATACACAGGGTGTACGCATTATATATGAATGAAACATATTCATTAACCTAAGCATGCCCTCAATTTTCTTTAATGAGTTGATATTATATTAATTGAATATCCTTTTTGTTTTACGAGATTTTTGCTAAAGTTTCATTTACGCCTAATTAACATCGAGTAGACCCTGTTATTGTGAGAATTCTTAATTCAAGAGTTATAGGGAGGGACTTATGTCACCACAAACAGAAACTAAAGCAGGTGTTGGATTTCAAGCTGGTGTTAAAGATTATAAATTGACTTACTACACCCCAGAGTATGAAACTAAGGATACTGATATCTTGGCAGCATTCCGAGTAAGTCCTCAGCCTGGGGTTCCGCCCGAAGAAGCAGGGGCTGCAGTAGCTGCCGAATCTTCTACTGGTACATGGACAACTGTTTGGACTGATGGACTTACCAGTCTTGATCGTTACAAAGGACGATGCTATCACATCGAGCCTGTTGCTGGGGAAGACAACCAATGGATCTGTTATGTAGCTTATCCATTAGACCTATTTGAAGAGGGTTCCGTTACTAACATGTTTACTTCCATTGTAGGTAACGTATTTGGTTTCAAAGCCCTACGTGCTCTACGTTTGGAGGATCTACGAATTCCCCCTACTTATTCAAAAACTTTCCAAGGCCCGCCTCATGGTATCCAAGTTGAAAGAGATAAGTTGAACAAGTACGGTCGTCCTTTATTGGGATGTACTATTAAACCAAAATTGGGATTATCCGCAAAAAATTATGGTAGAGCGTGTTATGAGTGTCTACGTGGTGGACTTGATTTTACCAAAGATGATGAAAACGTAAACTCACAACCATTTATGCGCTGGAGAGACCGTTTTGTCTTTTGTGCCGAAGCTATTTATAAATCACAGGCCGAAACCGGTGAAATCAAGGGGCATTACTTGAATGCGACTGCGGGTACATGTGAAGAAATGATTAAGAGAGCTGTATTTGCAAGAGAATTAGGGGTTCCTATTGTAATGCATGACTACTTAACTGGGGGATTCACCGCAAATACTACTTTGGCTCATTATTGCCGCGACAATGGCCTACTTCTTCACATTCACCGTGCAATGCATGCAGTTATTGATAGACAGAAAAATCATGGTATGCATTTCCGTGTATTAGCTAAAGCATTGCGTATGTCTGGGGGAGATCATATCCACTCCGGTACAGTAGTAGGTAAGTTAGAAGGGGAACGCGAAATGACTTTAGGTTTTGTTGATTTATTGCGCGATGATTTTATTGAAAAAGATCGTGCTCGCGGTATCTTTTTCACTCAGGACTGGGTATCCATGCCAGGTGTTATACCGGTAGCTTCAGGTGGTATTCATGTTTGGCATATGCCAGCTCTGACCGAAATCTTTGGGGACGATTCTGTATTACAATTTGGTGGAGGAACTTTAGGACATCCTTGGGGAAATGCACCTGGTGCAGCAGCTAATCGAGTGGCTTTAGAAGCCTGTGTACAAGCTCGTAACGAAGGGCGCGATCTTGCTCGCGAAGGTAATGAAATTATCCGAGCAGCTTGCAAATGGAGTCCTGAACTAGCCGCAGCTTGTGAAGTATGGAAGGCGATCAAATTCGAGTTCGAGCCGGTAGATACTATTGATTAACTAGATAAAACTAAAGATAAAGAAGGTATAAATAAAAAAGAAACGAAATAAAAAGAGAAAAAAATCAGTTATGAAATGCAGTAATTCTTCTTTATTCTTCTAATTGATTGCAATTAAACTCGGCTCAATCTTTTTTAGAAAAAAAAGATTGAGCCGAATAAAAATAGATCATGATATGATCATGAGACTTGACAAATTGAGATTCGTCTATTCTATATATCTAGAATATATATATTAAGGTATAATACAATAAAGAAATACAAATAAAATAATAAAATAATAAAATATAGTATTATCATATGATAATGATAATGGAATCAAATACGCAGTATTTACAGAAAAAAGTCTTCGTTTATTGGGAAAGAATCAATATACTTTTAATGTCGAATCGGGATTCACTAAGACAGAAATAAAGCATTGGGTCGAACTCTTCTTTGGTGTTAAGGTGGTAGCTGTGAATAGCCATCGACTACCTGGAAAAGGTAGAAGAATAGGACCTATTCTGGGCCATACAATGCATTACAGACGTATGATCATTACCCTTCAACCGGGTTATTCTATTCCACTTCTAGATAGAGAAAAAAACTAAAGGAGAATGAATGAAAAAAGACATAGTTTGGAAGTTAGACCTTTTTATAGGACTCTCTTTCAATTTCAAAAAAGAGGACGTTTGAAACTTTTAACAGGCGTAATCGTGAGTCAACAAGTGACTCGAACTGTGTGTAAAAAAAGAAGCATTTTTTTTTTTTCAAAATGCTAGAACTAGATAAGGAAGTTTTCTATAACCTTGAGAAAAAGGATAAAAAGGTAGTTTTTTTTTAGTTTATGACTCCGATCAAGAGCGAGAAATCCTTGATTTGGGATTGGACATAGAACCTGGACCCATCGTAGAGACGTTTAGTTCAAAAGAAAGGATCGTATCCTGATGGTAAGAATTATACTTTCGTGGAAATACAGCGCTATAGACTTCAATGCGGTAGAGTAGACGTTTTGTTTCTAATTTTTCTGGACCAAACCTCCGCTCCGACCCAACGATACAATGAATTTTTTCTGTTCATATTCATAAATAAAAAAGATTCGGAATCGCAATGCTACTATATGCGTCCAGAGGAGTATTTGGAATAATATTCTTCTATAATCCATTATTGCGGGGGGTCTTACTAACAGGGCTTCGCTGCACGGGACAGGTCTTCGTCGAAAAGCTAACTCCACCCGGCATTTTCATACCCTTTCTTTGGGTGGTATATCGCCTTTTAAAGTCTAAGAGGGTAGTAGGGGATCTATAGTAGGTAAGATAATTTGCCCTTTGATTTTGATTGAATATACTATTTTTCCGCCTTTACCACGCATTATTGTATGCGCTTCTAGAGAAGTATGTATGCAGGAAGTAAATTCTAACCGCTTTCTTTTGAATCCAATTTCAAATTAGATTAGAAAGATAGAAAGGCCATGAGGATGGGAAAATCAAAATAAAATCTTTTTAATTAGTTCTCCTTTTTTGGAATTTTCTTATTATCCTTTCATTTTTTTTACAGAATATTTTTCAAACTAAAAATAAAAAATACAATACAATAGTCAATATTCCTTATAATAGATATACTTAATTATATCATAAGAATCTTAAGATATTTTTCGACTAGATAGAAATAGTAAATTTGAATTGAGACACCTATTCCATGACGGATTTAAACTTACCTTCTATTTTCGTGCCTTTAGTAGGCTTAGTATTTCCGGCAATTGCAATGACTTCTTTATTTCTTTATGTGCAAAAAAATAAGATTGTCTAGTATTTTTTAGTGTAAGTAATATAATATGGTAGGGTATGTGGCTTTTTCTACACACACTTTCTACACACAAATGAAAAACGGTTATGGATGCGGATATAGGCTACGAGCATAAATGCATGAATATGCAGAGCCAGGTATAGCGAGTTTTATTTTATTTATTTTAATTGAATCAACGAATATTTTTTGAATAGAAAGTCAATGTATCTAACCTATTATTTCACAGGAGTACTAGTTGCTGAAGGCGATTTCAGAATCAAAAAAAGTAAAGTCAAAATTATTTAGCTTATTCTCTCAATTTCAATCGACCGCTGCTGGATTTAGTATATCTAATATGAATTGGCGATCAGAACACATATGGGTAGAACTTCTAAAAGGTTCTCGAAAAAGGGGTAATTTTTTCTGGGCCTGTATTCTTTTTCTAGGTTCACTAGGATTCTTATCGGTTGGGATTTCCAGTTATCTTGGTAAGAATATTATATCTATACTTCCATCTCAAGAAATTCTTTTTTTTCCGCAGGGGGTCGTGATGTCTTTCTACGGAATCGCAGGCCTATTCATTAGCTCCTACTTGTGGTGTACTATTTTGTGGAATGTAGGTAGTGGTTATGACCGATTCGATAGAAAAGAGGGAATAGTGTGCATTTTTCGTTGGGGATTCCCTGGAATAAAACGTCGCGTCTTCCTTCGATTCCTTATGCGGGATATCCAATCAATTAGAATTCAGGTTAAAGAGGGTCTTTATCCTCGTCGTATTCTTTATATGGAAATCCGGGGCCAGGGGATCATTCCCTTGACTCGTACTGATGATAAATTTTTTACTCCACGAGAAATTGAACAAAAAGCTGCCGAATTGGCCTATTTCTTGCGCGTACCAATTGAAGTATTTTGAGGTATCTTTTTTGAACTGAGTTGAATGAAGAAAAGAAGAATTGGAAGAAGAAAAGTTTTCTCAACACAGGGAGGAAGTCCCTTCTAAATTGGATTTGTTATTGTAAGGGGATTTTTAAGTATTTATCTAAAGGAAGAGAACAAACGAGGATAAGAGAAATTTGCTTTTAATTTTTTTTTATCCAAGTTAGATATATCGCATACTATTCTTCCTTTTTCATCCGAAAGGGCTTTTTTTTTATTCTATTTCACTATTTCATTCCATCTAGATCTAAGAAAGAACCCAATGCACTGAAATTCCACTAATAACTAATATACAAAAAAGAAGAATAGATACAGGGTATCAAACCTATAGAGTTTTTGCTTCAAAGAAATAGAAATATCATGAAATAGAAATATCATCATATAGAGTCAGGGAATGGAATAGAGTCAGCGAATGAAGCATATTCATTAACAACTCCATTTACAGATCAAAAATGAAAAAAAAGAAAGCATTGCCTTCTTTACTATATCTTGTATTTATCGTACTTTTGCCTTGGGGGGTCTCTTCCTCATTTAACAAATGTCTGGAACTTTGGATTAAGAATTGGTGGAATACCAGGCAATCCGAAACTCTCTTAACTGATTCAAGAGAAAAGGATTCTAGAAAGATTCATAGAATTAGAAGAACTTTCTCTCTTGGACGAGATGATAAAAGGGAAACTAAAGACACATGTACAAAAACCTCCTACAGGAATACACAAGGAAATAATACAATGGGTCAAAATAAATAATGAGGATCATCTCCATACCATTTTGCATTTCTCGACAAATATAATCTGTTTGGCTATTCTAAGTGGTTCTTTTTTTCTGGGTAAAGAGGAACTTGTCATTTTGAATTCTTGGGTTCAGGAATTCTTCTATAATTTAAATGACTCAATAAAAGCTTTTTTTATTCTTTTAGTTACTGATTTTTTTGTTGGATTTCACTCCACCCGTGGTTGGGAACTAGTAATTCGTTGGGTCTACAACGATTTTGGATGGGCTCCTAACGAGCTTATTTTCACTATTTTTGTTTGTAGTTTTCCAGTAATTCTAGATACATGTTTGAAATTTTGGGTCTTTTTTTGTTTAAATCGTCTATCTCCTTCGCTTGTAGTCATTTATCATTCAATTAGTGAAGCATAAATTCATTTGATCTCCCGATATTAATATTAATCAAATTAGCAAGCATCTTTTTTTAGAAAGAAAGCCCTTTTCCATTTTAGCAAAATTCTTTCTATTTATACCTACTTTAAGGTATTCATCATTGCAGTACAACTGTTGCAGTAGAATGACAACAGATTCGTGTATAGGGAACTAGATTAGCTTAGCTACCTATCTAATTTATTGTAGAAATTCTGGGATCTGCGATTGGACATGGAAAATAGAAATACTTTTTCTTGGGTAAAGGAACAGATAACTCGATCGATTTCTGTATCGATCATGATATACGTAATAACTCGGACATCTATTTCAAATGCATATCCCATTTTTGCGCAGCAGGGTTATGAAAACCCACGAGAAGCAACTGGACGAATTGTATGTGCCAATTGCCATTTAGCTAGCAAGCCCGTCGATATTGAAGTTCCCCAAGCTGTGCTTCCCGATACTGTATTTGAAGCAGTTCTTCGAATTCCTTATGATATGCAATTGAAACAAGTTCTTGCTAATGGAAAAAAGGGAGGGTTGAATGTAGGTGCTGTTCTTATTTTGCCCGAGGGATTCGAATTAGCGCCGCCCGATCGTATTTCCCCTGAGTTAAAAGAAAAGATAGGAAATCTTGCTTTTCAGAGTTATCGTCCCGATAAAAAAAACATTCTTGTGATAGGCCCTGTTCCCGGTAAGAAATATAGTGAAATTGTCTTTCCCATTCTTTCCCCTGATCCTGCTACGAAGAAAGATGCTCATTTCTTAAAATATCCCATATATGTAGGGGGAAACCGAGGAAGAGGACAGATCTATCCTGATGGTAGCAAGAGTAACAATACAGTCTATAATGCTACGTCAACAGGTATAGTAAGAAAAATACTACGTAAAGAAAAGGGGGGGTATGAAATATCCATAGTTGATGCATCAGATGGACGCCAAGTGATTGATATTATACCTCCCGGACCAGAACTTCTTGTTTCAGAGGGGGAATCCATCAAGCTTGATCAACCATTAACAAGCAATCCTAATGTGGGAGGTTTTGGTCAGGGGGACGCAGAAATCGTGCTTCAGGATCCATTACGTGTCCAAGGCCTTTTGTTCTTCTTCGCATCCGTTATTTTGGCACAAGTTTTTTTGGTTCTCAAAAAGAAACAGTTTGAAAAGGTTCAATTGTACGAAATGAATTTCTAGGTCCCGGGATTTCTTACCATCAAGTTGGTAAAAAGCCTCGATTTATTGGCAATTGCTAGAATTATCTATGATCTATTTTGGAAATCCTTTTTTTGTTTAGACTGCTTTTTGTTTATGAGATGTCTGGAATTCCTTATTTATATCCCATGCAAAAGAAGAGAATCCAAGGCAAAGGCGAGAACAATCAAATTAAAATTTCTTCTTTTTCGGAGGGATTGCAGGTCTTCTTAATCGTCTATTCGGCACAAGAAAAAGCCTTTTTCTTGTGCCGATTCTTCTTGTATCAAAATAAGAATCCTTTTTCTTCCTAATTCGTCAAAGATTACTATTTCTTCTTTATTCGGGTCTGTCTCTTGGACCTCTTTTTCTTTTGCTTAGGTTTAGCCGAGGTAGTGGACAAACAGAGGGGAAGAAAATATGGCGGGGGAAAAATTTCTTGTGATTGTGAGCAAATTGCTTGGCTTGTTTAATTAAGTTCAACTTCAAATTTACAGAAATTTTGCAAAAAAAAAAGTAAACTCTTCCATTGAAGGTTTTTTTATTTTTAGGCTAGTTGAATAGTTTTGATTAAGGTTTTATTAGTTTATTACTCGAAACTAAATCAAGGATTTTCAGGATACTTCCTTCGTGGAATAAGATATTGGATCCTCGAGTGATCTCTTTTTCTTGTTGCTTCATAAGAGTGAATCGAATAGATTCAATTCGCGTTATAAGAGTAAAATAAAAATTCCGCGGGTCCTTTCCGCTCTAATCAGATAAAGGGGGGTAAGGACCCGCTAAGCTCCTACTTTTTCATGTTTACAATCTGGTCCCTCCGATTACTATAGAGATGAACCCAATCCAGAATATGAACCATAAAAGAAAACACCTACTAAACCAATCACAGCAATACCAGCTACAGTACCTATCAGCCAAAGAGGAATTCTTCCAGTAGTATCGGCCATTTCCCCTACTTTCCTCCACATTTTATCAATTGGTCATGCTAGAGACAAAAACAGTCATGGGTAGTTATAAGGATGGTATCCTTCCAAATGGGATAAGAGAATTCTTATTAGTCTCTTTCTTTCTCTCAATTGAAGAAGTAATTGGAAAATAAAACAGCAAGTACAAAAATGAGTAATAAACCCCAGTATAGACTGGTACGATTCAATTCAACATTTTGTTCATTCGGGTTTGATTGTGTCATAGTTCTATAGTTGGAATTTGTTTTATCGTTGGATGAACTGCATTGCTGATATTGATCCCAAGAAAAAAACAGTAGGTACAGCTAGTCCGTGAATAGCCAGCCATCGCACTGTAAAAATAGGATAGGTTCGATCTATGGTCATTGAGGGCCTCCTAAAAGGATCTACTAAATTCATCGAGTTGTTCTAAAGAATCAAAACGGTCGGTTATTAACGGAATTCCTTGTCGGCTTTCCGTGAAATACTCGTTTGGCCTAGGACTTCCAAACACGTCATAAGCTAAACCCGTACTGACAAATAACCAACCCGCAATGAATAGGGAAGGTATAGTAATGCTATGAATAACCCAGTATCGAATACTGGTAATAATATCAGCAAAAGAACGTTCTCCCGTGCTTCCAGACATGCTGAACTCCCAAAATTTTTGTACATTCAAAAAATGAATTGATTCCGTAAAAGATGGGATCGACCAGTAAATAGAAAATTACTGATATTTCATCCTTGTGAGATTGTCAATTTTGTACCAAAGGTGTATTTTGAGTATACCGAATTAGTATAGCTATCCTTCCTATGGCACAGCAATCTGGTTTTGCCTGGTTCCGAAACATAATTACTTTTTTATTTTTTTTTTGTCTATAGGTAAGCTATATGTTATTCAAGGCATCAATAGAAAACCCCATTTTTGTAGGTTCTACTTACTTTTCATTGGCTTCGGAATAATAGAGTAATTCGGAATAGCAGCCAAAATCTTGGGAAAATCTAAGTTAATGATCAATAGGTTTGGATAAATAATTTAGGAAGGATATTCTCATACTGACACAATACAAGGACAAGTATATGTGAAATCTATCCTTTCATAATTCGTAATTCATCCTTGTATTGTTTGTTGGATTAGGTCTAACTTTCTTGACCAAACTGCGAGCGCGGAACTTTACGAGATGAAATAGGGAAAGACAGAAGATAGAATAGAACTTAAAAGGATAATTGAAGTGACTCGTCTTCGAATCTACTTTGGTTGGAGTTCGAAAAAGGAATAAAAATAAAGTAAATTCAAGGAAGAGCTTTCTTTTTTTTTTTTTTTTAACAGCCCCTTGGCAGGTCGTGGAATGCTTTTGTTCTCCTCTTATTCCATATGGAATACAATCAGTTAAAATAAGAAGGAATAGGGGAATATTCGATCGTTCACTCCAAAAAGAGGGTCCTATTGAAAAAGAAATTATCCAAAATAGAAAGAAGTTTTTTTTTTCAAATTCAATTGTTTATTTATCTCTTATTCAAAAATTTCCCTGAAAATTGAATTTCTTTTTTTCATTCAATGGGGTTAGATGATCTAGTTCTTAATATTATTACTTTACTCAATTGACAAATTCCACAACAAATCTCTTGATTCGGAATTAGGGACTCATGTATCATCTGATGAATCCACTTTCTTTTACACTTCTGTATCTTACTCTATCTTGTTTTTTAGTATTATCTAAAATAACTGATGAATTATGAATTTTCCATAACTTAGGTAAATGCTTTACCAACATATGTAGTGTAGTAAAAAAAAATAAATGGAATTTAACTCTTTCATGCTTACTTTAACTAGTTATTTTGGTTTTCTACTGGCTGCTTTAACTATAACCCCAGCTCTATTTATTGGCTTGAACAAGATACGCCTTATTTGAATTGACTGAATAATTATAATTCAGAAAAGAAAAATCTTTCTTTGGGATTCCTGGCATTCTACGACTCTTTTCCAGACTAATTAGGAATTCTTTTCTTGGTCATTGAGATTCGTGGATAATTTAGAGTACTATTTAGGGATAGATCGTACCTCTTTTTTTATCCCCTCGAACAAATCGAAATGATTGAAGTTTTTCTATTTGGAATCGTCTTAGGCCTAATTCCTATTACTTTAGCGGGATTATTCGTGACTGCGTATTTGCAATACAGGCGTGGGGATCAGTTGGATCTTTGATTGAGTCATTTTTTTTTTTTGATTGACCTCCTCCAGACCAGAGAGGAGGTCAAATTGAAATTGGAGTTACAATTCAATTTTGTTAAGTTATTTTACTCTGCTTCGACATAAAATAGATGGAATCACGCTCTGTAGGATTTGAACCTACGACATCGGGTTTTGGAGACCCGCGTTCTACCGAACTGAACTAAGAGCGCTTTCATTCATTCAAAAAGAAAATCTTTTTCTATTCCTAATGTATCTCACGTACGTATAGTCTCCACAAATTCAAGTTATACCCACTTTACTTTAATTGATCTCGTCGCTACTGCCTATAAAGAAGAAAGAAGTAATAGGTAGGGATGACAGGATTTGAACCTGTGACATTTTGTACCCAAAACAAACGCGCTACCAAGCTGCGCTACATCCCTTTTCCAAATTAAATTGTTGTACAATGCCATTGTACACAATTCCTGTCTTCTTTTCCACATCATAATTTTCTTCTTCTTTCTTTCTCTATCTATATATAGAACCCTCGTGTCATTTCTTCTTTTTGGTCTCATATAATTAAGGAATTATATACATATAAAATCCAATATAATTTCGCCTATAAAAGAAGGATTACTTTTCCTTGGTAATATATAGGAAGAAGGGGTCATCTTTTTCTTTTTTAGGGATAGGAAAATTTCGTCGATATGGTTCATTTTATATATAGCATAACAATCTTGGGCAAGAGTTTATGATCATATATGTATTCCAACAAGGAAGGAGGATTTTCAATGCGGGATATAAAAACATATCTCTCTGTAGCACCCGTGCTAAGTACTCTATGGTTTGGTGCTTTAGCAGGTTTATTGATAGAAATTAATCGTTTATTCCCAGATGCTTTGTCATTCCCTTTTTTTTAATTCTAGTTATTGCTATGGGAGGGATAGATTTCTTCGTGATATGACAAAATTTGATCCTTTTCAATCTTTTTTTAGTATCGGAAGGAAAAAGAAAGAAAAGATGGATTGGGTTGAACCTCAGAGTCATTAAAAATTTGGTAAACCCCATTTTTGAAAATAGAAATTCAATTTAAAGGGGTACCCAAGCTAAATAAGGCCTCAGAAATCAGAGCATAGAAAAGGCGGGGCTGGCTAATTAAATGAAAGGATTTCGAACCAAAATCTTTGCTAATTCGACAAGGATTGTATTCTTTAATTATTTCTCTATTTTTTATTACTTAATTAAAGAATAAAAAAAAATTATTCTAATGAATTTTATTCTTCTTCTTCGGATTCAAAATAGAAGAATAAAAGAATAAGTAGAAGAATTAAGTTAAGTCAATCCAAAAAGAAAAGGAGGTTCATGGCCAAGGGAAAAGATGTTAGAATCAGAGTTATTTTGGAATGCATCAGTTGTGTTCGAAAAGGTGCCAATGAGGAATCGACGGGGATTTCTAGATATAGTACTCAAAAGAATCGCCACAATACACCCGGACAATTAGAATTCAAAAAATTTTGTCGTTATTGTCGCAAGCATACGACTCATCACGAAATAAAGAAATAGGAACATCGTGTGTTTGATCTTTCCAAACAACAGAAAGAGTAAGAACTTCATATTTAATATATAAAGAAAACATAGTATAGAATACAAAATACAAATCAACTCATCTGATTTCCGGTAGATATTATTTCATATGTATAGAGGGTATTCATATACTATAATATGAATCAAATAAGATATGGATCAAAGAAAAACTACTTCTTCTGGATCCTAAATTAATAAAATAAAGAAGTGAATTTTCAAATTTTCAAATTTTAAATAAGGAATAAATCATGTATACATCTAAACAACCTTTTCTTAAATCTAAGCAACCCTTTAGTAAATCCAAGCAAACTTTTAATAAATCCAAGCAACCCTTTCGTAAATCCAAGCAAACTTTTCGTAAATTCAAGCAACCTTTTCGTAAATCTAAACAACCTTTTCGTAGGCGTCCCCGGATTGGCCCGGGAGATCGAATTGATTATAGAAACATGAGTTTAATTAATAGATTTATTAGTGAACAAGGAAAAATATTATCGAGACGAATAAATAGATTAACCTTGAAACAACAACGATTAATTACTCTTGCTATAAAACAGGCTCGTATTTTATCTTTCTTACCGTTTCGTAACTATGAGAACGAAAAGCAATTTCAAGCCCAGTCAATTTCAATAATTACAGGTTCTAGACCCAGAAAAAATAGACATATTCCTCAATTAACGCAAAAGTACAATTCCAATCGAAACTTAAGAAACAACAACCAAAATTTAAGAAACAACAACCGGAACTTAAGTTCCGATTGTTGATGTTTTATTCGAATTCGAAAGGGCCAGACCTATATATATTATAAAGAAAGTAATCCAGCTCGTTGATTCCTACCACTTAATCTTAATTTATTGTATCTTCCCGGAGTTCCCTCTCCGGGAATTCATCTTTTATTATTCCAGTATATTACTTTATTTATACCTTTAATTGATGATCTTTATTTTATTGGAAATCGTGTAAAGATTATTTGGATTTGATACAGCTACTTGTGCAAGCATTTTACGATTAAGAATCAATTTCTTCTTGTACAGGTTGTGTATTAATTTACTATAACTATCGAATACTTTATATACCCGCGTTGCTGCGTTTATCCGAGTGATCCACAAACGACGAAAATCCCTCTTTTGCCTACCTCTATCTCGATGAGAGGAAACAAAAGCTCTTTTTACCTGTTGGGTAATCATTCGATTAAGTCTTAAATGAGCCCCTCTAAAGTTTGAGGCAAATGAACGCATTTTTGTTCGTCGTCTCCGGGCTATATATCCTCGCGGAACTCTGGTCATTGAATCAAATTAACCTTAATGAATAACTAATGATTTCTCTTCTTTTAGCCACCCTTTTTCTCATTAATAACAAAACTAATTATTCCGATATATAAAATATTAATTCCAATGGCTTTTGCTATAGTAACCTTCCCAACCACGATTTTTTATTCCACTCCGTTCAGTTATTTCTATACGAAATAACAAATTCATTCTAATAATACTAAAAAAAATAGTGGGTTCCATCGTTTCTATGGTTCCCTTTTAAACGGTGAGGCCCTCTCTATACACCGGAGCCCTTTCTTTCATCAAAAGGTATTGCGAACTTGTATAGTCCACATTCTTTGGCTCTACCTATCCATTATAGAGTAAATAGCTCTTTTCACAATAAGAGTTATCCATACAGTGACGGTATTTAATTATGAAAGTTGGCTAAGTAGCTGACCCTGTTAGTCCGTTCTTTTAAGATAAAGGAGCATAAGCCTTTTTCTTTTTATTACTATTTCCTCCGCTTAATGGATAACCATTTGCTACCAATGGGAGAATTGCTTCTTATTTCCAATTTAGATAATTGGATTTGCACCAAAGGAAACCATAAATTCCATATACCATAGAAATCTAGGATAGAGAAGCTATATCCTATTCATTGGTACTAATCATGGATACTTCAATTTTTTTTATATTTGTTTGAAGTCATGATCTGAACGAGTCGCACATACACCCTAGCACATGTTCCTCGACGCTGAGGGCATCCTTTAAGCGCGGCCGTTTTTCGAGCATTTCGTATTGGCTGTCTTGCGTTTCTAATAAGTTGTTTAACCGTCGGCATGTTGTATGTATATAGAAAAAAATGGATTGGTTTAGATCCATCTTAACCTGATGATTGCTCATCATGAAGTCTTTCTATTTTCTATTAAATCGAGGAAAACACGAATTTAGCTGTGAAATAACTTTACAAGAAATCCGGACACTACCAATCCTTAAACATTTCTGGAAACCACACTGGATCAGTATCGCAGTGCTTGTCAATCATTTCATCCCCTACAATATCGACAAGTCCATAAGCTTTGGCTTCGTCTGCTGACATAAAAACATCCCTTTCCATGTCTTCGGATACAACCCAAAAAGGCTTGCCTGTTCTTACTGCATAAACCCTTGTGATCATTTCGCGAACTTTGTGTAACTCTTCTACTTCTAGTAAAAATTCTGGTGTCCTTGCCCGATAATAAGCACTAGCAGGTTGGTGAAGCATAATCCTCGCGTGAGGGAATGCTATACGCTTGGTGGGTTCTCCTCCAAGCAGAATGAAGGACGCCATGGAGGCGGCTATTCCGAGGCATATTGTATATATATCTGGTGTCACCGTTTGCATCGTATCAAAAATAGCCATTCCTGAGATTAGCCACCCGCCTGGGGAGTTTATAAACAAAAAAATATCACTAATTCCATCTTCTATACTCAGATATACCATGAGACCTGTAATATGATTCGTGATCTCGCAACGAATCTCTTGACCTAAAAAAAGTGTCCTTTCTCGATACATAACATTGTATAAGTCAACCCAAGTCGCTTCTTCATCTCCAGGAATCCGGTAAGGTACTTTTGGAACACCAATGGGCATATTAGATTAATATTATTAAATTTAAGTAAGAAAACCACACTTTAATATGGAAACGTAAGAATGGAACAGAAAGAAAGAATCCGCAGTTTATTGTCTTAATTTTTATTCTTATTCTATATGAATATTATAGATTCTATTAATACGTAGATTGAAAGGTTATACATATAAGGAATGTAAGACAGATTGAATAAAGAAAAGGGAATGGGTGATTTGAATGCTAAACAAAGAGGGGTAGCGATCTATTCTTCGTTTTTTCCAAATTGGCCAAGTTACCCATTGCATATTGGCACTTATCGAGTATAGAATAGATCTGCTTCTCTTTCTTCTTATGAACAGAATTGGCTTCTTATTTTTAATGGAATGAAATAAATATTCGCGCTTTCTGACACAGAATCCCCTAGAAGGGTTAGGTACATAGGATATGGATAGTCTTTTTCAATGCGATAAAATAAAGCGACATCGTGTCTATTTTTCTTTGCTAAAGGGGTATTTCCATGGGTTTGCCTTGGTATCGTGTTCATACTGTCGTATTGAATGATCCGGGTCGATTGCTTGCGGTGCATATAATGCACACAGCTCTAGTTTCTGGTTGGGCTGGCTCAATGGCTTTATACGAATTAGCAGTTTTTGATCCCTCTGATCCTGTTCTGGATCCAATGTGGAGACAAGGTATGTTCGTAATTCCCTTCATGACTCGTTTAGGAATAACGGATTCGTGGGGTGGTTGGAGTATTTCAGGAGGAACTGTAACAAATCCGGGTATTTGGAGTTATGAAGGTGTGGCAGGTACGCATATTGTGTTTTCTGGCTTGTGTTTCTTGGCAGCGATCTGGCATTGGGTATATTGGGACCTAGAAATATTCTCTGATGAGCGGACGGGAAAACCCTCTTTGGATTTGCCCAAGATCTTTGGAATTCATTTATTTCTTGCAGGGGTGGCTTGCTTTGGCTTTGGGGCATTTCATGTAACGGGTTTGTATGGTCCTGGGATATGGGTATCCGATCCTTATGGACTAACTGGAAAAGTACAAGCTGTAAATCCAGCGTGGGGTGCAGAAGGTTTTGATCCTTTTGTTCCGGGGGGAATAGCTTCTCATCATATTGCTGCGGGTACATTGGGTATATTAGCGGGCTTATTCCATCTTAGTGTCCGTCCGCCTCAACGTCTATATAAAGGATTACGTATGGGCAATATTGAAACTGTACTTTCCAGTAGTATCGCTGCTGTTTTTTTTGCAGCTTTCGTAGTTGCTGGAACTATGTGGTATGGGTCAGCAACGACCCCAATCGAATTATTTGGGCCTACTCGTTATCAGTGGGATCAGGGATACTTTCAGCAAGAAATATATCGAAGAGTTAGCAATGGTTTAGCCGAAAATCTTAGTTTATCAGAAGCTTGGTCTAAAATTCCCGAAAAATTAGCCTTTTATGATTATATTGGTAATAATCCGGCAAAAGGGGGATTATTCAGAGCAGGCTCAATGGACAATGGGGATGGAATAGCTGTTGGATGGTTAGGACATCCCGTCTTTAGAGATAAAGAAGGACGTGAGCTTTTTGTACGCCGTATGCCTACTTTTTTTGAAACATTTCCGGTTGTTTTGGTAGATGAGGAGGGAATTGTTAGAGCAGACGTTCCTTTTAGAAGAGCAGAATCCAAATATAGTGTTGAACAAGTAGGTGTAACGGTGGAGTTCTATGGTGGCGAACTTAATGGAGTAAGTTATTCTGATCCTGCTACTGTAAAAAAATATGCGAGGCGTTCTCAATTAGGGGAAATTTTTGAATTAGACCGGGCTACTTTGAAATCTGATGGTGTTTTTCGCAGCAGTCCAAGGGGTTGGTTCACTTTTGGTCATGCTACCTTTGCTTTGCTCTTCTTTTTCGGACACATTTGGCATGGCGCTAGAACATTGTTCCGAGATGTTTTTGCTGGTATTGATCCAGATTTGGATGCTCAAGTGGAATTTGGAACATTCCAAAAAGTGGGAGATCCAACTACAAGGAAACAGGCAGTTTGATACACATTGTTATAGTATCTTTCACCTCTCTTTTTTGATTTGACATGGGAAACATCTCCCATCCTTTCTTTGACTCTTTTTCTTTCTTTATATGGGAAATTATCCCAAATGACAAATGAATAGGTGTGGAAGTTATAATTGTAAATAAACCAGGATCGAATCTATGGAAGCATTGGTTTATACGTTCCTTTTAGTTTCGACTTTAGGGATAATTTTTTTCGCTATCTTCTTCCGAGAACCACCTAAGGTTCCACCAACTCCAACTAAAAGAATAAAATAATTTCATTTAAGTAAGAAGTCCCCCTATCTGGGAGACTTCTTACTTAAATTAGTCTCCGTGTTCTTCGAATGGATCTCTTAATTGTTGAGAGGGTTGCCCAAACGCGGTATATAAGGCATACCCAGTAAAGCTTACAAGTAAACCAGATATGGAGATGGCGACTAAAGTTGCTGTTTCCATTTTTATAGAATTTCAAGATTACAATGGATCTACGAAAAGATCGTGTATTTACAACTACAACGGAATAGTATACAAAGTCAACACCAATGATTAAATAGAATTTATGGCTACACAAACCGTTGAAGATAGTTCTAAACCTAGGCCAAAACGAACTGGTGCAGGTAGTTTACTGAAACCCTTGAATTCGGAATATGGGAAAGTCGCCCCGGGTTGGGGGACTACTCCTTTTATGGGGATCGCAATGGCTTTATTCGCTATATTCCTATCTATCATTTTAGAAATTTATAATTCTTCCGTTTTACTGGACGGAATTTTAACCAATTAGGTTTCTACTAACTAAAACTAGGAAGTCAGAGTTTTTCCATCCAAAAAAGCCTTTCTAGTTTAAGATCTACATTTCTAGATATTATGGTAGTTCGACCGCGGAATTTTTTTGTTTCGGTATCTCTGGAATATGAGTGTGTGACTTGTTAGAATTGATCCTATTGATAATACATAGAAAGGGCCTGTTATCTCTATCAAGATGATTCTAATTCGTCAGATATTATTTATTCTAGTATCTGGAACACGAAATAGATAGAGTGGATCAAAAAAAAATGGAACTATGATTCATACTCACTATTAAGACCTCGCAACCAGACTGAAAAATTCAAGTAGTTCTTAAATAAAAATAAAAAAGAAATTTTCTTCCTTCCAATTTTGTTTGCCCAAAAGACAACTTTTTTTCTCTCGATTTTGTCGAGTCATTACACTGATTCAATAAATGATTATCAAGCGGTTCTTATTCGAAGAACCCTTGCCTTTTGTTTAGCTTGAGACTAAATCATCGTGGCTCTAGTATGAATCTAAGGTTTTAATTGAACTGATTCATAGGATCTCAACAAGATAATTTCTATATTACGCATAAAAAAACAAATCCTTTATAGGGAAGAGAAAAGTCAAGAAGCCTCTAATGACCAACATAAGGGAAAGGAAGAAAGAAAGACGCGCCAACTTGAGATTTTTTGGCATTATCATCACAAAGAAGATATTCCGGATTTTTCTTATTTGATATCTTCAAGGCAAATCGACCCAATTCAGTGGCTGATGAAGTTTTGAACCTTTTTTCTAATATTCGTTGAAAATTTTTGTGTTTCTGCTTGAGCCGTACGAGATGAAATTTTCATATACGGCTCTTAGAGGGGGACTCGGGTTAGTTACCTATCTCAATAAAGTATATGATTGGTTTGAGGAACGTCTTGAGATTCAGGCAATTGCAGATGATATAACTAGTAAATATGTTCCTCCCCATGTCAACATATTTTATTGTTTAGGGGGAATTACACTTACTTGTTTTCTAGTACAAGTCGCTACCGGTTTTGCTATGACTTTTTACTACCGACCAACCGTTACAGAGGCTTTTTCCTCGGTTCAATACATAATGACCGAGGCCAACTTTGGTTGGTTAATCCGATCAGTTCATCGATGGTCAGCAAGTATGATGGTTTTAATGATGATCCTGCATGTATTTCGTGTGTATCTCACAGGGGGATTTAAAAAACCCCGCGAATTAACTTGGGTCACAGGTGTGGTTTTGGCTGTTTTGACTGCATCATTTGGTGTAACTGGTTATTCTTTGCCTTGGGATCAAATTGGCTATTGGGCAGTCAAAATTGTGACAGGTGTACCTGACGCCATTCCGGTAATAGGATCGCCTTTAGTGGAGTTATTACGCGGAAGTGCTAGTGTGGGCCAATCCACTTTGACTCGTTTTTATAGTTTACATACCTTTGTACTGCCTCTGCTTACTGCCGTATTTATGTTAATGCACTTTCCAATGATACGTAAGCAAGGTATTTCGGGTCCTTTATAGGGAAGGCATATCATAGAGAATTATAATTATCATATATCATATCGGGTAGGTTTTGGTATTTCATTGCTACAAGCATGGGTTATTGTAAAATAACACATGTCATTTGGATACTTCTCTTCAACTCCAAAGTATTTTTATACAATACAAATAGTTGAAGTTAATTTTACGAAAGAAAAAAGGCGGATTATGGGAGTGTGTGACTTGAATTATTGATTTGGCCATGCAGATAAAGAATTGGATCTGCCACATTAGAATTCACAACCAAAGGTGTCTCCGCATCCAATCAACATGTAAGTCCCCTACCTAGGAAGGATAGGCTGGTTCACTTGAGGAGAATATCTTCTATGATCATACCGCAACCATGTCATCCATGAACAGGCTCCGTAAGATCCCATAGAGTAGAAATGGAATAAGTCATGTGACATGATCCAGTTCTCTATTTATTACACTTACCTTTTTATTATAGTATGGAAATGCATTCATTTTCTTTGCATCGATTGTGATCCGCAATACTATCGGAGTAAAAGAAGGGATCTAAGGAAGAATGTAGGCTAAACTTTTTGATTTTTTATTAGTAACAAGTAAATATTTTGTTTGGAGGTAAGAAACTTGCGATATTGAGGGGATAAATACCAACTAATCAAGAGACATGAGACAATCCACAAAGCAATTGATCATGATCAAATTTGTAAGCCCACTTGGATATTGAGCATTTACCCATAAGAATAGGATTATTTTCAATGAGTAGTTGTAGGTGCAACTTCGGAAAAGAGAATCTGATAAAGCTTTTCTTGCCTAGAGTCATTGAGTCATTATAAACCTTAATTCTATTAAGGATCTTCCGCGGTCTTATTTCTTTCACTCTTGCTCGAGCCGGATGATGATAAATTCTCATGTCCGGTTCCTTTGGGGGATGGATCCTAAAGAGTTCACCTATCCCAATAACAAAGAAACCAGACTTAAATGATCCTGTATTAAGAGCTAAATTAGCTAAAGGGATGGGACATAATTATTACGGGGAACCCGCATGGCCCAACGATCTTTTATATATTTTTCCAGTAGTAATTCTAGGTACTATTGCATGTAATGTAGGTTTAGCGGTTCTCGAGCCATCAATGATTGGTGAACCGGCAGATCCGTTTGCAACTCCTCTGGAAATATTACCCGAGTGGTACTTCTTTCCCGTGTTTCAAATACTCCGTACGGTACCCAATAAGTTATTGGGCGTTCTTTTAATGGTTTCTGTGCCAACAGGCTTATTGACAGTACCTTTTCTAGAGAATGTCAATAAATTCCAAAATCCATTTCGCCGCCCAGTAGCTACGACCGTTTTTTTAATCGGTACTGTAGTAGCTCTTTGGTTAGGTATTGGAGCAACATTACCCATTGATAAATCATTAACTTTAGGTCTTTTTTAGATATTTTTTGATTCATTCAACCGTGAAGTACCATAGGTATCTAGGAAATAGTTACTTCCAAGTGAATCTTCCCTAGATACCTAAAATCCATTTTATTATGATCCATTTCGCGAAAATATAGATTGTACCAAAGATGCTAAATTGTTTTCTTTTTATTCTAACTCGAAAAAGAAGAAGAAAAAAAATTGCAATGGATTTAAAACGAGAGTTTATTCTTAAGTAAATCAATTGGGAGATGCTTCTCTAGAGTGTCCCATATATGTTTTCTATCTTCCATACGAAAACTGTCAATTCTCAGAAGATCTTCTTCAGTCTTACTCAAAAGGTCCAATAGTGTATGTATATTGGCCCTTTTTAGACAATTATACGTTCTAGAAGTCAATTCTAATTGATCAATAAAAATACAATTCAATGGAATTCCTTTTTTGTTTTTCTTTAGATTAGTTAATCTTTTTTGAAAAGTAAAAAGGGGTGGAGTAAACCTGTTTTTATTTTCTTCGAAACTAGCGCCCTCTTCCTCCGCGTGTAGAAAAGGAAGAAATAAATCAATCAAATTACGAGAAGCCTCATAAAGTGCTTCCTTAGGGGTTAAACTTCCATTAGTCCATATTTCTAGAAAAAGTATCTCGTGTTTTTCATTTCCATTCCCACAAGAAAAAATACTATAATTCACATTTCGAACAGGCATGGATACAGCATCTATAGGATAACTTCCATCTTGATAGTTCTTTCTGAGTTCTGTCTGATATCCACGATCTCTCTTGATCTGTAAATCAATACAGAAATCAATGGGCTCTGTCAAGTTAGCTATAGGTTGTGCCGTATCAACGATTTCTACGGAAGGCGGTAAGATGATATCTTGAGCAGTTATGTATCTAGGACCTTTGACGCAAATGGATGCGTCTCTAACTCCATAGAGATTACTTCTCAATACAATTTCTTTCAAATTTAGTAAAATTTCTTGTACGGATTCTTCAATACCTGCTATTGTAGAATACTCGTGCGGCACGCTCCCAAATTTTGCACGTGTGATACATGTTCCTTCTATTTCTCCAAGTAAAGCTCTTCGCAAGGCAATACCGACGGTGTCCGCTTGACCTTTTCTAAGCGGGGACAGAATGAAACGACCATAATAAAGGCGCTTACTATCTACTCTTGATTCAACACACTTCCACTGTAGTGTTTGAGTGGATCCTGCTACCTCCTCTCGAACCATAATAGACTAGTATTATTATTTTATCATTGAATCGTTTATTTCTCTTGAAATGAAAGTTGAAAGCGGGTTAATTCTTTTACAGACGTCTTTTTTTAGGCGGTCGACATCCATTATGCGGCATAGGTGTTACATCGCGTATACAACTTAATCGCACACCACTTTTAGCAATGGCTCGTAATGCGGCATCTCTTCCACTACCAGCGCCCTTTACCATAACTTCTGCTCGTTGCAAACCTACTGTACGAATAGCATCTACTGCTGTTCTTTGACCAGCATAGGGTGATGCTTTTCTTGAGCTTTTGAATCCACAAGTACCGGCCGAGGACCAAAAAACCACCCGACCTTGTGGGTCTGTAACAGTTATAATGGTATTGTTGAAACTAGCTTGAACATGAATAACCCCTTTTGTTATTCTACGTGCACTCTTCCGTAAACTAAAACGTGCATTCCTACGTAAACCAATACGCACTTTCTTACGTGAACCAATTTTTGGTATAGCTTTTGCCATATTTTATTATCTCATAAATATGAGTTAGAAATAAAAAAAAGAAAAAAAGATACAAAGATATCCGTTTCAGGGTAAAATAAACCCTTTACTTTAATTATTTTAAATGAAATTATTTTATTTGGAATTATGGAACATTTCCGCGGGTACTTTTTTTTACTTTTTAGAAAGTAAAGTTCTTTTTCGAAAGATTACCCCTGTCTTTGTTTATGCTTCGGATTAGAGCAAATGACTCTAATTCGTCCACGCCTACGAATCAGTCGACATTTTGTACAAATTTTACGAACGGAAGCTCTTATTTTCATATTTCCGTATCCTTTTTTAAACTATGAATCTAATCTTTTGGAAAAAATAAGTCTCTTCGCTTGAATTTTAGAACTTAGAATTTATTACCCTAGAAAAAAAAAGAAAAACCTAATCCTTTGAATCTTTGGTATCCTTCAAATCTTCGCTATCCTTCAAATCTTCGCTATCCTTCGAGTCTTCGATACGCTTCGAATCCTTATGGGGAAGTCTATAAATTATACGTCCCTTGCTTGAATCATAACGACTTACTTCAATTTTGACCCTATCCCCCATCAGTATTCGTATAGAACTAGACCGTATCTTTCCTGAAATATAGCCTAGGATGATGGTGTCATTCTCTAGCCGAACGCGGAACATTCCATTGGGTAGGGCTTCCGTAACTAAACCTTCGAAAGTTACTTTTGCTTCTCTCGGGTTTTTTTTTTCTCTCCTATTTTTTTTTTCTGTCATATTTTTTTTCTCCTATTTTTCTATTTTTATTTTAAAAATAGGAAGGGCGAGATAGAATTCGAGCACTATAGGCGGGGCGATTACCATATATAACATAAGACTTCTCCCCCAATTCTGTTTAGTCGAGCTTCTCGATCTGTCATTATTCCTCGAGAAGTAGAAAGAATAGCAATTCCCATTCCACCCAAAACTTTAGGAATTCCTTGATAGTTGGTATAAATTCGTAAGCCGGGTCGGCTGATACGCTTTAAAAAGGTTCTTGTTCTATATATTCCTTTTATAGTCTTTCTCTTTTGATGTCGCAAAGTTGAAACCAAGAAATATCTGTTACGTTCCTGATGTTTCCGAACACTTTCAATAAAACCCTCTCGTAGAAGTATTTTAACAATGTTTTCGGTAATATTTGTAGATACTACTCGAACTGTTCCTTTTTTATTCATGTCCGCATTTCTTATAGAGGTTAGTAAATCAGCAATAGTGTCCTTGCCCATAAGACTCTAATTCTAGGTTCCTCCTAATTTTTCTATAATCAACATGTTTTCTTTTTTTTTTTTTCATTTTGGATTTTAAAACATATACGTAAAACACAATCTACTAAATTAATTCTTTGGTCTCAATTTCGCCTACTAGTATTTATAATACTTCAGGAGCTAATGAAACTATTTTGGTAAAATTCAATTCTCTCAATTCCTCGGCAATCGCGCCAAAAACTCGAGTTCCTTTTGGATTGCCTTTTTGATCAATTATAACCGCAGCATTGTCATCATAGCGGATTATTATACCGTCTTCGCATTTGAACTCTTTACATGTACGTACAATTACAGCTCGAATTACTTCGGATCTTTCTAGAGGCATTTGGGGCAATGCGTCTTTGATTACAGCAACAATAACATCACCAATACGAGCATATCGCTGATTACCAGCAGCTCCTATGACTCGAATACACATCAATTTTCGAGCTCCACTATTATCTGCTACATTTAAAAGGGTCTGAGGTTGAATCATATTATTTTGATTTCAATTTGTTATTTCAATGCAAAAGGATGAAAGAAATATTGTCTTTCCAGAAAGAAAAACCGAGCATTTTTTTTTATCTTCCATACCCCTTTTAGGGTTCTATATCTCTAATCGAATAAATTGACTTCGTATGGGCATTTTACTGGCAGCTATGGAGATAGCTGCTCTAGCTACAGTTTCAGATACTCCCCCCATTTCATAAAGTATACGACCAGGTTTAACAACGGATACCCAATATTCGGGGGACCCCTTTCCCGAGCCCATACGTGTTTCCGTGGGTCTTAGTGTAACCGGTTTGTCGGGAAATATACGTACCCATATTTTTCCACCACGACGTGCATATCGTGTTATTGCTCTTCGTCCTGCTTCTATCTGTCTCGCCGTGATCCAAGCGGGTTCAAGTGCTTGAAGAGCATATCTACCAAAACAAATACGATTGCCTCGGCAGGATTTTCCTTTCATTCTTCCTCTATGTTGTTTGCGAAATCTGGTTCTTTTGGGGTTATAGTCGATGGTTCTCTTTCTTAGTTCCATCTCTACTGCAAAACTGGACATGAGAGTTTCTTCTCATCCAGCTCCTCGCGAATGGAATCAGAAAGCATGTAAATTTCTCTAATTCATAATATTCCAAAATATTACGGTACGGATAGATACACATTAATAGATAATAGAAAAAGTTCGGTTTTTTTTATATTGAATTTGTTAAAACAGAAAAATATAATATATAGTCAAAAAAGAAGATCTAGAATATATCCAGATGTGTGTGTATATTTATCTAAATTCTATATTTATAGATAATGTAATCCTTCTTAAAAAAATCCTTATTTTTACTCTTATTGAATCGCGGTAAAGTATTCTAATTCAATAAGAATTTCGCGGGCGAATATTTACTCTTTCCTGTCTTATTTGTTAATTTATAAACTTACCAAATAAGACAATTTTTTTGGTTTGTTCCGCCATCCCACCCAATGAAGTGTTAGGATTCTTTTCAATAAAATCCTATGGAATCATAGGTTCTGTCGTTCCCACTGCTTCTCCTTGAATGGTTAGGTCTGAATCCCGCAACGGAGCTTCCAAAAAATTTCTTTCCGAGTTAATTTTCTCAGTTTTATTAACCCGGGCGGCTCTTTATTATTGCTTTAAATTTGTAGTTCTTGTTTCAAGTTACAATTTTTAATTCTCTATTATTTTTATTATATTGATGCTTTATCACATTGCCTTTTATGATGTAATTCATAGACCATACATAGTGGAATCCTATATCTTATTTATTTCCTCTTCCTTCTTTCTATCATCCCTCCCTTTATCCACATCCCTTTAGTTTTGCTTCACAACCTAGAATCCCTTTTCTTTTTTAGAGAAAAAATTGCAGTTGCTACAACTATATGACACATCTACTCATTTATGTTATGATAGAGGTATTTATTCATATAGTGACTGTTTCTTAGTTAGGATCTCGACAATACGAAGCAATAGGTTGGTTATTAGTTAATTTTCTATAATTACTAAGTTTTTTTCTTAAAAAAAAGAAAAAAATAACGAGTCACACACTAAGCATAGCAATTATATTAAATGATTTATCAATTTTCATTAAATCTTATAGAAAGAGGTATAATTTCTTCTTTTGCAGGGATTTCAGGAAAAAAGTCTCTTGTCATTTTTTATTCTATCAATGGACAGAATCCGAAGACAAGATTACTTATTCTTCGTCTACGAATATCCAAATTTTTACACCTAATACTCCATAGATAGTCCGAATTGGATAGCAGCAATAATCAATTTTAGCGCGAATTGTTTGGAGGGGAAGTCTACCCTTTTTAATAGATTCGGCGCGTGCAATTTCTTTTCCTCCGAGACGACCCGCAATTTTTACTTTTACTCCCCTTATATCTGCTTTTTTAGTTAATTCAATGGCTTTTTTCATTGCCTTTCGGAATGAAACTCTATTTTTTAATTGGAAAGCTATATATTCTGCAAGAATGTTAGGCTGTCTATAAGGTTCTTTAACTTTTTCGATAGAAATATTAAATCTCTGGTTTACAGAGTTAATTTCCTTTTGTAGATCTTTCTCTAATTCTTCGATTGCTCCTTTTTTCTTTAATAAATTTGGGAATCCAATATGGATTATGACGTGGATCGTATCGATTTCTTTTTGGATTTCTATATGTGTAATTACTTCGGAACTTGAACCTGAGTCCATTTTTCTATTATGTGTAATTACTTCGGAACTTGAGTCTGATTCTATTTTTCTATTCGAGCCCTTTTTCCTATTCTTTTGTATATAGTTCTTGATACAATCCCTTATTTTTTTATCTTCCTGTAGACCTTCAGAATAATTTTTTGGTTGTGCGAACCAAAAGGAATGGTGTTTTTGGGTTGTACCAAGTCTGAAACCGAGTGGATTTATTTTTTGTCCCATATTTTTCTATTCTATATTTTTTTTACTGGGAATCGAAATCTTAGATGGATCTAAAGGTTATTTAGATTTCTTTACTATATTTAGTACAATTGTTATATGACACATGCTTTTTTTTATGGGGAAACTACGTCCTCGAGCTCGAGGTCTGAATTTCTTCATAATAGTACTCCTACTGACTTCGGCTTTAGTAATAAATAAATTCGCTTTGTCG
>NW_028260727.1:15000-30000 GCF_056163025.1 Triticum urartu
AGATTCTTCTGATTTTCTTGTTTCTATCTACTAGACGCCGTAGAGAATTGAGAATTTTCATGTCTTTCAATTCTCGTACTCGTAATTGGAAAGTTATGGAAGGAGACCCATCATTTTGCAATGAAAACAACATATAAAACTCTGGACAATTTCGAAATCAGGCCAAGCGTCTTAATACATATGCAAAAAAATTCATTATTGGCCCACCATTGATTAGAAGATTTAGCTTGTATGAATCGCTATTGGTTTGATACGAATAATGACAATCGTTTCAGTATGTTAAGGATACAGATGTATCCACAATTCATTTAGAGTTACTTAATAGTCTATTTCTTATACCATATCTCTATCCCGTGAAATTCTCGAGCCAAAAGATGGATGCATATGCTGTGTTTCATTTTGCTAAATGATATCAATTAAATGGTGTATCAATTCCATAAATTGCATATAGCAATAAATAAATCAGCAAAATTCTTTCTAATATTTTAGATAGAAGAAACATTTCTTCTATCTAAAATATTAGAAAGAATGTACCCTTCTATCCAAATCCAATTTGCATCGATAAAATAAATCCAAATTCCAGTAGTAGATGAATAATTGCAAATTTGTGTGTGTACGAGATTAGAATAACTTCAAAATAACTGACATAATTTTGTATTTTTCCTGATCAGAAAAATACATGAAAAAGAAAGGAGGTAGAAAAATTTTTGGATTTATGGTTAAAGAAGAAAAAGAAGAAAACAGGGGTTCTGTTGAATTTCAAGTATTCAGTTTCACCAATAAGATACGGAGACTTGCTTCACATTTGGAATTACACAAAAAAGATTTTTCATCGGAAAGAGGTCTACGAAGACTTTTGGGAAAACGTCGACGTTTGCTGGCTTATTTGGCAAAGAAAAATAGAGTACGTTATAAGAAATTAATCGGTCAGTTGAATATTCGGGAGCAGTAATTTAATCGTTCAAATTTTTTTCTTGTTTTATTATTTTTTTAGTAGTCTTATAGTAGTCTTAGATTTTTCATTTTGATGAGCCTCGCTTTGAGGAATTCATGGAATAATCCATTTTCATGGAATAATGAATTAAGGAAGAAAGGATATGAGTCTACCGCTTACAAGAAAAGATCTCATGATAGTCAATATGGGCCCTCAACACCCATCAATGCATGGTGTTCTTCGACTGATCGTTACTCTCGATGGTGAGGATGTTATTGATTGTGAACCCATATTAGGGTATTTACACAGAGGAATGGAAAAAATCGCGGAAAACCGAACTATTATACAATACTTACCTTATGTAACAAGGATATAGAGAGATTGTAGAAAGGGGATAGGATAGTTATTTTTGCAAGAGACTTGTTGTAAATTCCTTAACTTAAGAAAGAAAAAAGAATAAAAACACAGATACATAACATAAAAAAAAGAATAAATAAGACGAGATTCGACCTCCCCCTACATATTTAATTTCCTCTCCTATACAAAAACTAGCAAGACCCACTCCATTGGTAATTCCATCAATAACACCCTTATCAAAAAACTCCGTGAGTTCGGTTAACCCTCTTATACCGAGGGTAAAGACCCTAGTATAGAAAATATCTATATAACCACGATTATATGACCAACTGTATATATTTTTTTTTACTTGATCTAAAAATTCTTTTTTAGGATTTCCTTTGTAAAAAGAGTTTATTAAATCCAAATTCTGAAAAAAAGAATAAGCGGATCCATAGAAGATATATGCTATGAATAAACCAAAGATAGCTAGACTTACAGAAGAAATTGCATTAGTAATAAATTCATATGAATTTACAAAAGAATTAGAACTTTCCTGGGTAAAGTTTATTGAGGGAGTTAACCACTTTGATAATATGGTTAACTCTGCTATTCCATTACCAATTCCTCCATTATCAAAAGAGATTCCTATGAATCCAATGAACAAAGTGAAAAGTAGTAATATAAGAAGAGGAAATAACATAGTATTTCCCGTTTCATGCGGATAGGCAAAAGTTTTTTTAGCCCCAAAAGACGTAGTAAAGGATCCTATCCTATTTCTTGTATTACCTTGAATTTTTGGTATATTTTGTGAAAAAAAAGAAACTCCACTCTTCGTTGTTGATAAAACGAAATCCCTATTCACTCCTTTGGGTATCCTTTTTCCCCATAAGGATATTGAATACAAGGAACTCTCTTTAGTGCTACTGTAATTTTGAAAATGAACACGCAAATACCCATCAAATGTAAGTAAATATATCCGAAACATATAAAAGGCAGTTAATCCTGCAGTAAAGGAGGCTATTATTCCAAAAAAGGGCGAATACAACCAACTATTACTAAGGATTTCATCTTTGGACCAGAAGCAAGCAAGAGGTGGAATACCACAAAGAGAAAGTGTACCCCATAAAAAAGTAGTTCTTGTGATTGGAATGTATTTTCTTAAACCGCCCATAAGAACCATATTTTGACTTTTATCTGGTGAATATCCAACAAGAGGTTCCATTGAATGAATAACGGATCCGGATCCCAAGAACAATAAAGCTTTTGAATAAGCATGAGTGATCAAATGGAATAAAGCAGCTTGATAAGAACCTATACCTAGAGCTAACATCATATAACCCAATTGAGACATTGTAGAATAGGCTAAGCTTCTTTTAATATCTCTCTGAGCAAGAGCTAAAGTAGCTCCTAAGAATAGTGTTATTGTACCTACTAAAGAAATAAAACTCATTATCAAAGGTAAAGATATGAAAAGAGGAAGAAGTCGAGCTAGAAGAAAAATTCCCGCAGCAACCATAGTTGCTGCGTGTATAAGAGCCGAAATAGGAGTGGGCCCTTCCATAGCATCGGGTAACCATACGTGAAGAGGGAATTGTGCGGATTTCGCAACTGCACCAAGGAATAATAAAAAAGCACACAAAGTAGTAAGTAAAGAGTTAATTCCATTATTAGGAATCCAGTTATTAGCTATTTTGAACAAATCCCTAAACTCTAAACTACCTGTTATCCAAAAAAAACCTAAAATTCCTAATAATAGACCAAAATCCCCTACACGATTAGTTACAAAAGCTTTTTGACAAGCACTCGCTGCGATTGGTCGTGTAAACCAAAAGCCTATCAATAAATAAGAACACATTCCCACGAGTTCCCAAAAAAAATAAATTTGTATCAAATTGGAGCTAGTAACCAATCCCAACATGGAAGTATTGAAAAAACTTATATAAACAAAAAATCTCAAATATCCTTCATCGTGAGACATATAACCATCACTATAAATAAGAACCAGGATTCCTACAGTAGTAATTAGTATTAACATAATAGAAGTAAGTGGGTCAATCAAGTATCCAAATTCTAAAGAAAAATCATTATTGACGGTCCAAGACCATAGATATTGATAGATCGAACTTCCATTTATTTGTTGAATAGACAGTTGAACTGAGAATACCATAGCTATACTTAAGAGTAAAACACTAGGAAAAGCCCATATGCGACGAAGATTTTTTGTTGCTGTCGGAATAAGAATAAGGCCAAATCCCATTGACATAATAACTGGAAGTGGGAGAAGAGGGATTACCCATGCATATTGATATGTATGTTCCATAAGAAAAGAAATTGCAATTTTTACTTCAATTTTTACTTCAATTTTTCTATAAAATTGTTTCCGATTCACCAAACCAATTCTTATCTCTTTCTGAAAGAATAAATAAAAAGAATAAGAAAAAATACTGAAATTCTTAATTTTTCCAAAATTTATCTCATTGAAATAATTAAAAATTAAGAATGGGTTTAGTTGGTTAAATTAAAAAAGTTAATAAAATAACTAGGTAACGAAGTTATTTTATTAACTAAATAAAGATATTTATAAAAATAAAAAAAAAAAAGTGGAATCATTTTACTTTCTATTCATAATTCATTTTTATATTTCTTTAAAACAAAGATGAAACAGCTCTCTTGTTCCATAATTAACTGATTGAGTGAATTCCAATGAAAACCTATGTTTATAAGAAATTATCGAATAGTCCTTACTTCATATAGAACTAAAATTCTAATGACTATAAATTACCTAAGTTTTAGAATGTCTTGTTTAAGAGACTCAGTATTTTTTGTTTTGATTGGAATTCCTTTCCTTTATGGAATACCATTCTGAACTTAATTAACTATTTTCATTTTCCCTTCTTTTTATCCCCCCGTCTTATCTTATATGGGGGATAGGCTTCCATACCATATATCTATATATGGAGTATACTTGATATATAAATAGATATAAATAGATTTAAATGAGAAACCCTTCTATATATTCTATATTATTAAAAAAAAAGTATAAAATATATAAAGAAAAAATGTTAAAAAATTCTTGTTGTCTTATCCGCATTAGACAAAATGAAGTAAAAAATAATTCAAAATTTAAGTATCTTTCAGTATCTAAGTATAAATACTAATAAAAAGAAGAAAGAAGGATTGATTTGCAGCAATAGATGTCTTTCACATACAACTAGAAAAAAGTAATTTCCTTTTTGAATGGCAGTTCCAAAAAAACGTACTTCAATGTCAAAAAAGCGTATTCGTAAAAATATTTGGAAGAAAAAGACTTATTTTTCCATAGTACAATCTTATTCTTTAGTAAAATCAAGATCATTTTCGAGCGGTAATGAGCATCCAAAACCAAAGGGTTTTTCTGGGCAACAAACAAATAATAAGATTTTGGAATAATATGAATTGACTTATCAAAAAAGAATTCCAATTATTTAATAATTTGGATTCTTCTTTGAATGTACTTTTATGTGTCGAATTACTCGGTACAATATTCTTAGAACAAAAAACCCCTCTTATCTTATATATACAAGAAAAAAAAAGTTTTGTTTGGTATACTGTGTGCTAAGTATTCTTTTCCTATCAATGAACTTTTCATAATTTTCCTAATAGAATCCTCATATTCTATTAGGAAAATTATGAAAAGTGGAGTATTCTTACAATAGGACTTACAACTTCCACCTATCTTCTCCAAAATCATAAGGTTAGTAAATCTTATTAATAAGAGCATAAAGACTTTCATTCTAGAAATTTTTAAAAAATCCAAAAAGCCTTTTCTATTTATCCATTTTATTTTAATTTCATCATTAAATAGAAACCCTTTTGGATTTTTTTCATTGTATTGAAAGAATTTTCAAAATGTAAAGGGGAAATTAATTAGAAAAAATTAGTTCTATAATTGCAAGTTAGAAAAAAGAAGTTCCAACTCTTTCAAGCAGTGTTTGTGTTTCTATTGGGCAAAGCAAGAGTTTATTGTAAAAAAAAAAAATGGAAACGATACTACCAAACGAAGTCTATTTTAATGAAAACTCTAATGTTCCTAAATTTTATGGACTTTCCCAATATCGACGATTCCCAAGATAATAGCTATTATTCTTTTAAGTTACCTATTATTTGAAGTTAGCCGCCATGGTGAAATTGGTAGACACGCTGCTCTTAGGAAGCAGTGCTCAAGCATCTCGGTTCGAATCCGAGTGGCGGCATTCTTGAAAAAGAATACAATAGATTAGAAATCAATTCGAAATTTACAATTTTGTAATGGGACCTTCCCCTTATGCTATTTGCAACTTTAGAACATATACTAACTCATATCTCTTTCTCAACGATTTCAATTGTGATTACGATTCATTTTATAACCTTATTAGTTCGTGAACTTGGAGGATTACGCGATTCGTCAGAAAAAGGAATGATAGTTACTTTTTTCTCTATAACAGGATTCTTAGTTTCTCGTTGGGCTTCCTCGGGACATTTTCCATTAAGTAATTTATATGAGTCATTGATCTTCCTTTCATGGGCCCTGTATATTCTTCATACCATTCCTAAAATACAGAACTCTAAAAATGATTTAAGCACAATAACTACGCCAAGTACTATTTTAACGCAAGGCTTTGCCACATCGGGTCTTTTAACTGAAATGCATCAATCCACGATACTAGTACCTGCTCTACAATCTCAGTGGTTAATGATGCATGTCAGTATGATGTTATTAAGCTATGCAACTCTTTTGTGCGGATCCTTATTATCTGCCGCTATTCTAATCATTAGATTTCGAAATAATTTCCATTTCTTTTCTAAAAAGAAAAAAAATGTTTTAAATAAAACATTTTTCTTTAGTGATATTAAATATTTTTATGCAAAAAGAAGTGCTTTAAAAAGAACCTCTGTCCCTTCATTTCCAAATTATTACAAATATCAATTAACGGAGCGTTTGGATTCTTGGAGTTATCGTGTCATTAGCCTAGGATTTACCCTTTTAACCGTAGGTATTCTTTGTGGAGCAGTATGGGCTAATGAGGCCTGGGGATCCTATTGGAATTGGGATCCTAAGGAAACTTGGGCATTTATTACTTGGACCATATTCGCAATTTATTTACATAGTAGAACAAATCCAAATTGGAAGGGTACGAATTCTGCACTTATAGCTTTGATAGGATTTCTTATAATTTGGATTTGTTATTTTGGTATAAATCTATTAGGAATAGGCTTACATAGTTATGGTTCGTTTACATTAACACCTAAATGATTACATAAAATAAAACCTTCATGAAATGAAGGTTTTTACTTTTATGTTTTATTTGAGAACCCCTTGAACGCCTTATCAAAGGGTTCTCAAAAATTCGAGATAGATCTAATTATACTTTTTTACTTATTTCTGCATTATATACTTTTTTACTTATTTCTGCATTAATAGAGCAGACGAGTAAAAAAAAGCAAACCTATTTAGGATAATAATTGGATAAGAGAGCCTCTACCCTGTCAACGGATAGGGAGAGAACAAAATCTGGATAAATACCAATTCCTATTACTGGTAAAAAGATACAGATTAAAATAAAGAGTTCTCGTGGTCCAGAATCCACAAAATTTGCGTTTGGAACATTAAATAGCTTGTATCCATAGAACATCTGGCGTAACATAGATAATAAATAAATAGGAGTTAATATCATTCCAATTGCCATTACAAAAGTAATTAGTGTTTTTGGCATTAACAGAAATTTTGGACTAGTAATTAGTCCAAAAAATACTACTAATTCTGCGACAAAACCACTCATTCCTGGTAAGGCAAGAGAAGCCATTGAAAAGCTACTAAACATGGTAAAAATTTTAGGCATTGGGATAGATATTCCCCCCAGTTCTTCGAGATAAACAAGACGCATTCTATCAGAAGCGGTTCCTGCCAAGAAAAAAAGTGTAGCACCAATAAATCCATGGGATAATATTTGTAAAATAGCTCCATTGAGTCCAATGTTGGTTATGGAACCAATTCCTATAATTATGAAACCCATGTGAGATACAGAGGAATAAGCTATTCTTTTTTTGAAATTTCGTTGACCAAGAGAAGTTGAAGCTGCATAGATTATTTGGATCGCTCCTATTATTACTAACCAGGGCGAAAATAGATAATGAGCATGAGGTAACAATTCCATGTTGATCCGAATCAATCCATATGCTCCCATCTTTAATAATATTCCCGCTAAAAGCATACATGTACTATAATGTGCTTCCCCATGGGTATCTGGTAACCACGTATGTAGGGGTATAATCGGCAATTTGACAGCATAAGCAATAAGGAAGCCAAAATATAAAAGTATTTCCAAGGTTGCAGGGTATGATTGATTAATTAATCTTTCCAAATCTAATCCATGGTTCGTTGGAACCATATAAGCCCATACCCAGAACTCCGATTAAGAAAAAAATGGAACCGCCTGCAGTATACAAAATAAACTTTGTAGCTGAATATAGACGCCTCTTCCCCCCCCACATGGATAAAAGTAAGTAAACAGGAATTAATTCTAACTCCCACATGATAAAAAAAAGTAAAAGGTCTCGCGAAGAAAATAATCCTATTTGACCACTATACATTGCGAGCATCAGGAAATAGAATAATCGCGAATTCCGTGTAATTGGCCAAGCTGCTAAAGTAGCTAAAGTAGTGATAAATCCTGTCAATAAAATAGATCCTAATGAAAGTCCATCGATTCCCAATCTCCAGTGGAAATCGAAGACATCTATCCATTTATAATCCTCCTTTAATTGGATTAAGGGATCCTCCAGTTGGAAATGATAACAGAACGCATAAGTCATTAGAAGGAATTCTAATAAACAAATAGATATAGTATACCACCTAACGACTTTGTTTCCCTTATGAGGTAAAAAGAAAATTAATGAACCTGCAAATATCGGCAAAACAACAAGTATTGTTAACCAAGGAAAATAACTCATGATAAAGTGATAAAGACAAGATACGTTTTGACCAGAAAAGCCCGTGCTCGATTATTTCGAGCACAGGCTTCTTCGGTAAAGAGGAATCAGACGATTCGAGTGAAGTTTTTTGTAACGTATCAATAAGATAGAGCCATGCTACGTGTTGTTTCAGGCCCTAAATAAACGCGGACACTTAAAAAATCTGTCGGGCAGGCAGATTCACATCTCTTACAACCCACACAATCTTCGGTTCTCGGCGCGGAAGCAATTTGCTTGGCTTTACATCCATCCCAGGGTATCATTTCTAATACATCTGTTGGACAAGCTCGTACACATTGAGTGCATCCTATACATGTATCGTAAATTTTTACGGAATGTGACATTGGATCTATAAATTTTTCTTTTCAACATAAAATTTTTCGATCTGGTAAAAATGAAATTAGTACTATAATGAGTCATATGTATTGTAGACACCAGACGAAGCAATGGTTTATCCAAACTTCAAAAAAAAAAATCTATTTTTTAATCTGTTTGTGAGAAAGCGTGAAGAGAGCCAAGAGACTTTAATTTTGGATTTCAACAATAAATAAGAAATAAGAAAGAATTTTACGAATTGTACAGACGAATTCGAATTAGCCAATAAATTGGCTATCGTCTTTTCAATATAAATTATTGCAATATTCAAATTGCAATATCAATGAATTACAAATACAAAAATTCATTTAAGTGAAAAAGAATACTATGCAATAATCTACTAAAAAAAATGGATATTCTCAAATAATACTAAGAAAATAGTATTGATTTCTATTTATTTTAATATGTGCGCCTTTGTTTAGAGGATTCTATGTCTAATTATTCAAAAGTCTAATTATTCAATAAATTAGATTGATTGATACGAGTGGATTTCCTATTACGATGGATGGAAGAAAGAATGGATAGTCCAATAGCGGCTTCAGCAGCTGCAAGGGCTATAACAAAAATTGCGAAAATATCTCCTTTTAATTGGCGACTATCAAATAGATCAGAAAATGTTACGAGATTTAGATTAATTGAATTCAGTATAAGTTCAAGACATATTAGAGCTCTAACCATGTTTCGGCTTGTGATCAATCCATAGATACCAATCGAAAATAAATAGACACTCAAAAAAAGTACATGCTCAAACATCATTAACTAACTCCTTATCAATCTCGATTCATTTCAATATGAGGGCAAGAATTGAACCGATTCAATTAATTACAATAGAACAATTACACAACAAAAGAAAAAAAAAAAAAAAAAAAAGGAGGTATTTGTTGGCAGTAGATGGATTTTACTAAATCAAAATTGTGATTCTTTAGTTATTTATTTTAGATTTGCAATTCTTATAATTTGTACTTTTTCTAAGTTTTCTTATTGCCGAGCCATAGTAATTGCACCTATTAAAGAAACTAGAAGAATTATGGAAATGAGTTCAAACGGAAGATAAAAATCGGTTGCTAAATGAATTCCAATTTGTTGAACATTATTTATGAGACCCTGTTCTACTATTTGGTTTGATCTTGTAGTCCAAAGAATTCCATACCACGACGTATCTGGGATAGTAGTCATTAGTGAAAAAACAATAGTTATACAAACGAGTGAAGTGAACCCATCTCCAATAGTCCAATAATTCTTATCTTTAGACCATTCTGAGCCATTTACGAACATTACAGCGAATATGATCAAGACATTTATGGCTCCCACATAAATAAGAAGTTGTGCGACAGCTACAAAGTAGGAATTTAATAAAAAATAGAATAAGGATATACAAACAAGAACTAATCCCAGCGAAAAGGCAGAATAAATGGGGTTGGTAAGTAATACTACTCCTAGACCCCCTAGTAGAAGAACAAATCCCCCAAATAGCATAAGAATCTCATGTATTGGTCCAGGTAAATCCATTATGGATAAAAAGAAATTAATAGTATAAAATTTTTCATGAACTGACTAAAACTAAAGGATTCAAGGAAGGAAAAAAGGATTAGGGTATTTTTTTGTGTATAAACTTATAGTTATAAATTATATTATATCACGAAAATCTAGTCTGATTTAAAATAAGAAATAATTTCCAATAAGCAGTAGTTTTTCGTTTTTCTTTATAGTTTAATTTTAAAGTTTAATAAAGAATTATTAGATTTTTATAACAGAAAGACAAAATCAAAGTTTAGTAATCAGTAATCGTTCTTGAATTCGAAGATTTTTCTTTGTTTATTTTACTTTCAGACGAATTCCTAATTGTTTGAATTGTGTAATCTCCCATTATGGAGATTGGTAACCGACTTAAAGCAATTTGATTGTAATTCAATTCATGACGATCATAGGTAGAAAGTTCATATTCTTCAGTCATTGATAAACAGCTTGTTGGACAGTACTCAACACAATTGCCACAAAATATACAAACTCCGAAATCAATACTATAATTAAGCAATTGTTTTCTTTTAATATCCTTTTCAAATCTCCAATCCACAACGGGTAAATCTATCGGACATACGCGAACACATACTTCACAAGCAATACATTTATCAAATTCAAAGTGGATTCGCCCTCGGAAACGCTCTGGTGTAATTGATTTTTCATAAGGGTAGTGAATCGTTATAGGTAAACGATTTGTGTGGGATAAGGTAGTTATGAAACTTTGACCTATGTACCTTGTAGCACGTATTGTTTGTTGACCATAACTCATGAACCCAGTTACCATAGGGAACATATTCATTCTAAATATCTATGAAAAAGATATGTTTCTTTCTCTTGTTTGAGAGAGCTTTTGTGTTGAAAATATTCTTACTATTATTGTATTATCTTATTTATAGTGAAACAAGTTGAGAAGAGGTTGTTAATAAGAGATTGCCCAGGGAAATAGGTAAAAGAAATTTCCATCCAAGATTTAATAACTGATCCATTCTCATCCTCGGTAAAGTCCATCTTATTGTGATAGAAATGAAGAGAAATAAATAAGCTTTAGTTAATGTAATAAATATACCCATTGTCATTTCCAAAATTCCAACTGCTTTATTCATTTGGAAAAAATCAAAAAAGGATATATAGGGAATAGATAAATTCCACCCGCCCAAGTAGAGAACTGTTACAAATAAAGAAGAAACTAATAAATTTAGGTAAGAAACAAGATAAAATAAACCATATTTGATACCGGAATATTCAGTTTGGTAACCTGCTACTAATTCTTCCTCCGCTTCTGGTAAATCAAAGGGTAATCTTTCACATTCTGCCAAAGAAGAAATTAAAAAAACCAGAAAACCTATAGGCTGACGCCAAATATTCCATCCAAAAAAACCGTATTTTGACTGTGCTTCAACTATATCAACTGTACTTGAACTGTTAGATAATCATAGTCGGTGATAACATCACAGTTCCCACCGCTATTTCAAAACCGTACATGAAACCTTAGCTTCATACGGCTTCTCTATGATCAGAAAAAGGAAAGGACTGTTTTGTTCCTAGCCCCGGGGGCGTAGATAGAATTAGATAAAATAAAATAGATTTGAAAGTCCTAAATTAGACCAAAGGAATTCCGTCTGCTAGAATAAGAAAAAGCGCTTCCGAATTGATCTCATCCTTTATAATATAATGAAAATTTTTCTTTGTTCAGTAATAACTTAATCTTGGAATAAAACACTTGTTACTTGTTATAGGAATTCAATTAATAAATGGAAAGAGTTGGGTATTAGTTCATGAGCAATTCTGCATGAATATGGATAGAGGAAGGAAATAATGAAAATTTTTTCTAGTGCACTCCATATCTTTTTTACTATTCTTCTTTCCCCAGGGAGGGGGTATTTAAAAAGAAAAAATGGATAAAGGGTTAATTCGTTCTTGATAGCCATTTCCTTAACAAGTGAATGGGAACATACTCTGGATCGGAATCCGAAGAAAGTACTACTTGATAATTTCTACAAATTGCAAGTCCTTATTATGATTCCTTTTATGGGCAAAAATCTCTAATGTTTTAGATTTTCCATTACTAATCCTTTATGTACTTTAGTGTTCCTAACCCTTCACTAACTTTTGGTGGATTCTTCTTATGGATTATTAAGTTATAGTAATAACTAGGAGTATTCTAGTAATGGAATTCCATATCGTGAATCCTTTATTCTTGGCCGCTTCAAGATATGATGACTAATTAAAAAATATCAACCTTGGGATAAAGAGTTTACACTGCTTATGTTTACTTCCACTTTTTTCTTGTACGTAGGAAATGAGATTTTTTCTTTTTACTACAAATTTATAAGCTGTTTTGTTTCACTCATATAGCTATCTAGTTTAACTTACCAACCCAAATACTAAATAAGAAAAGGAATATAAATAGTTAATGGATTTTATAGGAAAAAGATCTATTTTAACGAATCACACGTAGAGATATTGCTAGCACACAAAAAGTTAATGGTATTTCATAACTAATGGATTGAGCAGCAGCTCGTAGACCGCCTGAAAAAGAATATTTATTATTTGAGCTATATCCTGCCATAAGAAGACCAATAGGAGCTATACTTGAAATGGCAATCCATAAAAAAACACCAATACTAAGATCGGCTAAAACAAAATGATATCCCAAAGGGATAACTAAAAAACTTAATAAAACTGATATGACTGCTATAGAGGGTCCAATGCTAAATAAAGAAATATCTCCTCGGGATGGCAGAATATCTTCTTTAAAAAGTAGCTTAGTCCCATCTGCTATAGCTTGAAGCAGGCCCAGGGGGCCAGCATATTCAGGACCAATACGTTGTTGTATCGACGCAGATATTTCTCTTTCTAACCACACAATTACGAGTACCTCTATTGTTATTCCCAAAAGGAGGGTCAAAATGGGTAGAATCGATATCAGTCCATAGACTTCTTTTAATAATTCCAATTTCGAAAAAGAATTGATAGTTTCTACCTCTACCCTATCTATTATCATTTCAACGATCAACTTCCCCCATAATGATATCTATACTACCTAATATCGTCATGATATCAGCCAATTTCATTTTTTTAACTAGCTGAGGAAGAATTTGCAAATTAATAAACCCGGGTGGACGGATTTTCCATCTCCAGGGGAAAAGGCTATCATCTCCTACTAGATAAATCCCTAATTCACCTTTTGGGGCTTCTACTCTTACATAAAGCTCTTGTCTTGACAATTCAAAATTGGGCGAAGGTTTTTTACCAAGAAATTTATACTCAAAATCATTCCATTCAGAATTATTTTCTTTCTTAAAGCGTCGGACTTCTAAATTTTCATAAGGTCCTCCAGGAATTTTTTCTACAGCTTGTTGAATTATTTTGATGGATTCCCTCATTTCACCAATTCGTACTAAATAGCGAGCTAACGAATCCCCTTCTTTTTGCCATTGGACTTTCCAATCAAATTGGTTGTAAGACTCATAAGGATCTACTTTACGAAGATCCCATTGTATTCCAGAAGCTCGTAACATCGGTCCCGATAAGCCCCAATTTACTGCTTCTTCTCCGCTAATAAAACCTACTCCTTCAACTCGCTCTAAAAAAATTGGATTCTGTGTAATAAGTTGTTGATATTCAACAACTCCGCGTAAAAAATAATCACAGAAATCTAAACATTTATCGATCCATCCATAAGGTAGATCGGCGGCTACTCCTCCGATGCGAAAGTAATTGTGCATCATTCGCATACCTGTAGCAGCTTCAAATAGATCATATATTAATTCTCTCTCTCTAAAAATATAGAAAAAAGGAGTCTGTGCGCCGAGATCCGCCATAAAAGGTCCAAGCCATAGCAAGTGAGAAGCTATCCGGCTTAATTCTAACATAATTACCCTAATATAGCTGGCTCTTTGTGGTATTTGAATATTCTCCAAGAATTCTGGTGCATTTACTGTTATTGCTTCTGTAAACATAGTAGCTAAATAATCCCACCTTGTTACATAAGGTAAGTATTGTATAATAGTTCGGTTTTCCGCGATTTTTTCCATTCCTCTGTGTAAATACCCTAATATGGGTTCACAATCAATAACATCCTCACCATCGAGAGTAACGATCAGTCGAAGAACACCATGCATTGATGGGTGTTGAGGGCCCATATTGACTATCATGAGATCTTTTCTTGTAAGCGGTAGACTCATATCCTTTCTTCCTTAATTCATTATTCCATGAAAATGGATTATTCCATGAATTCCTCAAAGCGAGGCTCATCAAAATGAAAAATCTAAGACTACTATAAGACTACTAAAAAAATAATAAAACAAGAAAAAAATTTGAACGATTAAATTACTGCTCCCGAATATTCAACTGACCGATTAATTTCTTATAACGTACTCTATTTTTCTTTGCCAAATAAGCCAGCAAACGTCGACGTTTTCCCAAAAGTCTTCGTAGACCTCTTTCCGATGAAAAATCTTTTTTGTGTAATTCCAAATGTGAAGCAAGTCTCCGTATCTTATTGGTGAAACTGAATACTTGAAATTCAACAGAACCCCTGTTTTCTTCTTTTTCTTCTTTAACCATAAATCCAAAAATTTTTCTACCTCCTTTCTTTTTCATGTATTTTTCTGATCAGGAAAAATACAAAATTATGTCAGTTATTTTGAAGTTATTCTAATCTCGTACACACACAAATTTGCAATTATTCATCTACTACTGGAATTTGGATTTATTTTATCGATGCAAATTGGATTTGGATAGAAGGGTACATTCTTTCTAATATTTTAGATAGAAGAAATGTTTCTTCTATCTAAAATATTAGAAAGAATTTTGCTGATTTATTTATTGCTATATGC
>NW_028260728.1:0-30000 GCF_056163025.1 Triticum urartu
CGCCGAATCTAACTTTCTTGTTTAGGTAGTGTATGAATAGGCCTGACTAAATCCTTGTATGGCTTCCTCTATTTCTCTATAAAAAGAAATATGACCAAGAGTGGTTCGAATGTATATCGAACGAATTTCTTTTTTTCTATTTCCCATTATTAGATAGTGGGCATAAATCTCATGATAAGTCCCCAAAGATTCATATTGAACTTCAATCGGAACTTCTCTTGACCCAATGACGCGTTGATCCAGGTTCCATCGTAGCCACAAGGGACTATCTAAACTGATTAGTTTTTGTCTATAAGCTCCCAGTGCATCATAAGAACTAGAAAAATGGGGTTCTTTATCTTTCCTATATTTAAAATTATTATTATTATTGTAATTTACTTTTAGATTTGGGTAGTTTCTGCAACTATTATATCTATTTGCACAAATACCTCGACGCTTTCCAATCGTTAATACATAAAGCCCGATAAGCATGTCTTGGGTTGGTACGCAAATAGGATCCCCAATAGCGGGAGATAAGAGATTCATATGAGAAAACATAAGTAAACGGGCTTCTGCCTGAGCTTCCAAGGATAAAGGTAGATGAACAGCCATTTGATCTCCATCAAAGTCCGCATTGAAACCCTTACACACTAATGGGTGTAAAGAAATAGTACGCCCCTCTACTAAAGTGGGTTGAAAGGCCTGTATGCCTAATCTATGCAGGGTAGGTGCTCTATTTAACAGTACAGGATGTCCCCGCATAACTTCTTGAAGTATTTCCCATACAATGGGTTCTTTTTCCCAAATTTTCCTTTTAGCAATCCTTACATTAGAAGTGGCGCGTTTCGTGATTAAATCGCGAATTACAAATAGCTGAAAAAGCTTTATTGCTATCTCTAGAGGTAATCCACATTGATGTAATGAAAGCGAAGGACCCACAACAATGACAGAACGCCCCGAGTAATCGACCCGTTTCCCAAGCAGAGTCTCGCGAAACCTTCCCTCTTTACCTTCAATTACATCTGAAAGTGATTTGTATACTTTATTGTGACCATCCCTCGTCGGTTGCCCGCGGGACCCACTATCAAGAAGTGTATCCACGGCTTCTTGTACCAATTTTTCCTGGCACATTACTAAATCTGCTGGCGCTAATTCACTTCTTTTTAATAGATAGGCAAGATTGTTGTTCCGACGGATAACTCTCTTATAAAGTTCATTAATGTCTGAAGTCACTACTTTATCTCCAGACCTATAAACAATAGGTCTCAATTCGGGAGGAAGAACCGGTAATAAGCACAAAACCATCCATTCTGGTTCTACATTTGTTTGAATAAAATGTTTCGCCAATTGCATGCGTCTAATCAAAAAAACTTTTCTTATTCGTCTTTTTCTATCTTCCCACTCATCTCCACTATACCCCTCGTCTTCTAATTCCTTCCATTCGACCAAAGAATTCTCTATAATAATTCGCAAATCCAAATCTGCTAATTGTTCTCTAATAGCACCTGCTCCTGTCGCAATTTCCCGATTTCGAAATGTTGCAAAGCCTGGGGTAGAAAAAAAGGGAGAAATGCTGTGGTTACAGGATGCAATTTCCTCTTCGAATAAACCTCGTAATCGTAAAAAAGTGGGTTTTTTAGTGCTGGGCCTAGCAAAAGAGAAATCGCCGTATACTAGGCCCTCCAACTTCTTAAGAGGTTTATCTAAAAGATTCGCGATATAACTAGGAAGACCTTTCAAATACCACACATGAGTCACGGGACATGCGAGTTTGATGTATCCCATTTGATATCTTCGTATCCGAGAATCCACAAATTCGACCCCGCATTTTTGGCAAAATCTTTCGTCTTCGTTTTCAGCTCCGCTCGCTCGAGAATTGCCACAAGCGCAAATCCCGCTTTTTATGGGTCCAAAGATTCTTTCGCAAAACAATCCATCTTTTTCTGGTTTATCGGTTTTATAATGAAAAGTAGAGGGCCTTGTGACTTCGCCAACGACTTCTCCATTAGGTAGGTTTTTGTTAGCCCAAGCCTTTATTTGTTGAGGGGAAACGAGTCCAATTTGAAGTTGTTGATGTTTATATTGGTCAATCATAAAATAGAAATAAGAAAAGAATTTATATTTATTCCGATCAAACTTCCTCCCTATTAACCTGGAAGTTCTTTTCAGATACAAGGAAATGATTCAGTTCTAGAGCCAAAGATCGTAGTTCTCGAACGAGCACTCGAAAAGATTCTGGAGGATCCTCATGATTAGGTATTCTTTTTCCCCAGATCGTAGCATTAAGTATTTCTTGGCGAGCTATAAGATGGTCAGATTTATAAGTAAGTATCTCTTGTAAAATATGAGCAACACCAAATCCTTCTAAAGCCCAAACTTCCATTTCTCCTACTCGTTGTCCCCCTTGCTTGGCTCTTCCTCTAACCGGTTGTTGTGTAACAAGTGAGTAGGGCCCAGTAGAACGCCCATGAATTTTCTCATCAACTTGATGAATTAATTTTAAGATATAGGACTTCCCTATTAGAACAGGTTGCTCAAAGGGGTCGCCTGTTCTTCCATCAAATATTCTGCTTTTTCCCGGGTACTCGGGTTCAAATACCCATGGATTTTTTGTTTCTTTACTGGCTTCATATAATTCTGAAAACACAAGTTTTCTTGAAGCCTCTTGCTCATATCTCTCATCAAAGGGTGCTATTCTATAATGTTTCTTTAGCAGATCCCCCGCTAATCCGAGCGAGCTTTCAAATATTTGTCCCACATTCATTCGGGAGGGTACTCCTAAGGGATTGAAGACCATATCAACGGGTGTTCCATCTTGCAAATAGGGCATATCTTGCCTAGGCAAAATTTTGGAAATGATCCCTTTATTCCCATGTCTTCCGGCTACTTTATCCCCAACTTTGATTTCACGTTTCTGTAAAATATATACACGAACCATTATGTCGAGCGGGTCCCTTTGGATCCATTTCACATCGATAACGCGCCCTCTTCCACCTATAGGTAATTTCAGAGAAGTTTCTTTTGAAGTGGAAACCTCAAGGCCAAATATGGCCCGTAATAATCCAGCTTCCGCGATATAAGATGATTCGCTCGCTATCTGAGGCGTTAATTTACCTACTAAAATATCACCAGTTTCTACCCAGGATCCCAACCTAACAACTCCATTTCTGTCCAAATTGCGGAGTAAATGTTCTTCTAGATGTGGTATTTCTTTAGTGATTTTTTCAGCGGAGCCCTGGCTTGTCGTATCCGTCTGAATTTCATATTTCCGGATGTGAAAAGAGGTATAAATATCTTCATATACCAAACGTTCGCTAATTAGTACTGCGTCTTCAAAATTGTAACCTTCCCATGGCATATAAGCTACTAATACGTTTTTTCCTAAAGCAAGTTCGCCCCCAATTGTAGCAGCTCCTTCTGCTAAAATTTGTCCTTTTTTAATGGATTTACCCCGTGGAACCCGGGGTTTTTGGTGCATACAAGTATTTTTGTTAGAGCGACGGTGGTTAACTAAAGGAATACTTATAGTCTTCCCACTACTTGATAAAAGTATCTTATGACTATCAGTAGAAATGATCTTTCCCTCGCGTTCGGCTATAATGGAAACCCTCGAATCTAGAGCTGTTTGGCGTTCCAATCCAGTTCCAACAATGCATTTCTCGGACCGAGAAAGCGGAACTGCTTGGCGCTGCATATTAGAACTCATTAAAGCCCGATTCGCATCATTGTGCTCAATAAAAGGAATGAGAGAACCCCCAATAGAAAAATATTGGAAAGGAAAAATACTTCTAACATGAATCTGTTCCCATGCAATAGTCAAGAATTCTTGACGGTATCTAGCCGGAACAACCTGTTCTTCCTGAATACCTTGATTCAAGGACAAAGAATTTCCTGCTGCTATCATATAATATTCATCTCTATTTGGTGATAGATAAACCACCTGTCTCTCTTTTTTTTCTTTTGCTTTCTCAGCAGATATTTCATAAAACGGACTCTCTATGGATCCCCACAAGTGATCAATTCTCGCATGAATTGTTAAGGATCCAGTAAGTCCAACATTGATTCCTTCAGACGTGTCAATTGGACAAATACGCCCATAGTGACTCGGATGAATATCTCGGCTCCGAAAACTTGCGGTTCTCCCCGTCAACCCTCCAGGACCTAAACAACTCACTTTTCGCCCATGAACAGTTTGTGTCAATGGATTCGTTTGATCAAAAACTTGAGATAACGGGTATGTGCCAAAAAAGGTCTCATAAGTAGTTATTAATAAAATTGAAGTTGAAGTTGGAGTTACCAAAGTTTGGGGAGTCGGTTTCGATTGACGTATGAATACTCTACGAATAGTTTTTTGAACTGCATGTTGTAAACGACCAAGAGCCAATCCGAATTGATCTTGTAACAGATCCGCAACCGAACGAATACGTTTATTTTTCAAGTGATTCATATCGTCATCGTCAAGTATACCCGTTCCAAATTTCATTCCAATCAAATGATCCGTAGCGGCCAATACATCTCGTGGTAACAAGAATGTATTGTTCTGAGGAATATCAAGATTAAGTCTCCGATTCATATTTCGTCGACCAATCCTTCCTAATTCACATTTTTGTTGAAAAAATTTCTTTTGTAATTCCTCGCATAAGGACTCCGAAAATACCAGGTCCCCACCTACACAAGCAAATTGTTGATAAAACTCCAAAATAGCTTTTTCTTTTGACTCAATCCTCTTCTTCTCTTTAGCATTCGGGAAAGACAAGAAAATTTCAGGGTAGGAAACATTATCCAGAATTTCTCTTAGATTCGAACCCATAGCTGATGATAGAACTAGAATAGATATCTTTTGTTTTCTACTCACGCGAGCCCATATCCTTTCTTTTTTATCAATTGCTAATTCCGATCTCCCCCCCCAATCTGATATTATAGTGCCAGTGTAGATAGAAATTCCCTTATGATCTAATTCCGAGCGGTAGTAAATACCAGGACTTAGCAATATTTGATTGATCACAATTCGGTATATTCCATTTATAATAAAGGTTCCTAAGGAATTCATTATAGGAATGTTTCCGATAGAAATGGTTTGCTTTTGCACATCGAAACCAAAAATTAATCTCGCAGATACATATAATTCGGAAGAATAGGTGAGTGATTCATACACAGCATCTCTTTCTTTTATCGAGGGTTCTAGCAGTTGATATCCTTTCGCAAATAATTGAAATGCAATTTCGTGATCTGGATCTTTAATTGTTGGAAACTTGTCAAGTTCTTCTGCCAAGGCTTGATTAATGAACCTACAAAATCCCTCGAATTGGATCTGACTAAATCCGGGTATTGTGGACATTCCCTCGTTTCCATTCCGGAGCATCTTAATCTTAAGTTTCCTGTTTATCAAAGAAAAATTCCATTATCAGCTCACTCTTCATCAATCCCTATGGATCGATCTAGCAATCATGGAATCTATATTCTGTTTACTGAATCACATGAAATTCTAGGGAACTCCACATACGTATTTCATATATGTATTTCATACATATGAATAGAGACCATTTGGACGAAAGTTCGAGTTTGCCAGGGGTACAAATGAAATGAAAATGAATTGATAAAACATTCCTACAAAAAAAATTCTGCCACTTATACTTTATGTTATGATATTCTAATCAGATTGGATGGCAAAGATTTCTCATTTTATCTCCTTTCTATGAATGTAATAAAGCCGTAATATAATATACTAGAAAGTTTGACTTTACTTCGATTTAGAATAGCGTGCTTACTTTAATTTCTCAAAATAATTTGAGGGTTCTTTTTTATTTCGGATCGGAGTAGTATAATTGCTAGAAAATTCAGTATTTCATTGTGGAATTCTAAAATAAAGTAAGTCCCTTTTTTAAGTACATGCCAATCTAGTTATCCACCTCTCCCCATATCCATGCTTTTCTTTTATCGTAATTTCACTTGGGTACGCCAAGATAGTCAGGTTATACTCTATATCAGAGCAAATTTCCTTTTTTTATTCAAGATATTTAATTTAATACTTTGAAAAATTAAAGCATGATTCCCCATAGAGATATGTACATAAAGGGGATCTTTGGATAATAATGCTGTTCGGACCTAAAGTTTACCTATACACGGATTAAGCATAAAGCCATAATATTTTATTATGCCATTGAAGGGGGGGGAGATAATACCGATTTAAGAGTAGTTCACTACTGCAATAAAAAAAAGAGAATTCTAGTTAACGGTTCCAATTTATTCTGAATTTTGCAGCCTGTGAATAGAAATCCACTTTTTCTTCTTTTTCATCTCAATAGAAAGAAATGGGAAGTTTTATTGTGTTAACAATGTATGTTTTAAGATAGAATCTATCGAGGAGAATAATAGAAACTGGATCAAAAAAAGCAGGAATAGATTTTTTGAAAAAGATTGGAAAAAAGTAAGTAGAATTATATTCAAAATAAAAGGGGCTTTTCGTAAGAAAACGTGGATGAATACTTGCTGTTTTCTAGATTTTTGATCGGATTTTTTGGCGGCATGGCCAAGCGGTAAGGCAGGGGACTGCAAATCCTTTATCCCCAGTTCAAATCTGGGTGCCGCCTGATCAATAAAATACTTAGGTTTTTTTTATAGTGCTGATCGAATTCGATAAATTTTTACTTCGCATAAGTTCGGGCAAGAGAGTAACTGGGCCTGCCGATACTGGGTTTAGAGAAACCATACCATAGTTCTATCCTCAAACTAGGGTTAGGGTTTGTTTTGACGGTAGTGGCCAAAATGGTTATCAATAGGGGTGAGGTAGTGTTTCCTTATTCTTTTATTATATGAATTTGAATTGGTTCTTAATTGAGATTCGATTTGATAATTTTAAAATACGAGGATAAGATGTCAGAAATCTTGGTATCCAAAGAAAGGTCCCTAAGGGGCATTCTTTTTTTTTTTCAATCTAAGATTCAAGAAGGGACTCCACGAAAGAATATCAAGACTTACTAATTATTATACATTTTTTTATCGTACATCTTATGTTACCTACATACACTAAAGTAAGGACTACTTAATTCTAACGAGAATCAGATTAAATAGGTCGATCAAAAATCAATTTAGGAGTTGTATTATGGATAAAATCTCTTCATTCTTTCATAGAATGATACAAAGCAAGGCTGCAGGGTTTAGGTCAAAAATAAACATTAGGTAAGGTAGGTATCCAATAAATATTTATCTATCGATAATTTTATGGTATATTCGGGCGTCCTTTGCTTAAAAAAAAAAAAAAGAGTAACAAAAGGAATAAAAAATCTTCCTATTCCCGCTTCTTCTATTCAGGACATCATTCCCGTACTCTTTCTTTTTTAAGGAAAAAAGGGCTATAGTATCTCGTATTTTTAATGCTCTCTAATTCTACCAGAATTCCTATAAGAATTTGTTAGGAGTAAATTCCTTGAACTGATTGATCCATGGCCTTAGGGCGGAATCCCTTTTTGACTCTGTACCCTTGATTCCACTATGATTATTGATCAATAGTAGAATAATCCCTTCATAGAAATAGGAGACATAATTTAGATGGATATAGTAAGTCTCGCTTGGGCTGCTTTAATGGTAGTCTTTACATTTTCTCTTTCACTAGTAGTATGGGGAAGGAGTGGACTCTAGGGATACTACTAATTGATTAAGTAATCAAATTGTTGTATCAATTCTTTTCTTTAATGGATCATTTTGCATTAATCATTTTGTCAAACGTTATTCTTTAATCTTTTTCTTTAGTTTTGTTTCACTCCTGTAAGAAACTCTTGTATTGTAAGTTGTAATGTAAGAAAGAGCCATTATACCAATTCAGAATTTCTACTAGAAATGACGAATGGTTAAAAAAAGTTCTATACATAAGAAAATTAGACTTTCTTCCACGGAACTATTCACGGCATATCACACATTTTCCATTTCCTTTTACTTTTTACTATAGTCTATTCTTCATATTATTTTTCTTTCCTTCCATGGATTCTTTGGTCAAGAATTGTCTTAGATTTTTTTATTTTGACCTGATTGAAATTAAGTGGATGCAATGAAAAAAGAAATTGAATTAGACTACTTAACTATTTCAATCTACTAATCTATTCTATGTAGATTCAAAGATAATATAATAGAAAGAATCTAAAGTGTCGTAGAAAAAACTATATGTAGTTCTTTCTACCACACTTTAAGATTCCAACCAGATCCTTTCATTTAAGACTTGGATTTTTTTTATTTAATCCCTTTTTAATTTCTTCAATGATTAATTGGAATTCCAATTAATTATTTTGGCTGACTGTTTTTACATAAATAATAAGTAAAAAAGAAGTAGGAACTAGAATGAACAGTGCAGTAGCAATAAATGCGAGAATATTGACTTCCATAACCTCTTTATTTTTTATTTTCACAATAACTCGGGATGTAATCCCATGGAGAGGAAAAAGGGGTATCTTGTAAATTCAAGGGTAGGGCTTGCATTCTGATAATACTGAATCAATTCAATATTATGAATATCGGATCTATCAAATCAATTCATGGATGAGAGTTATATTTCACGGATGAGAGTTATATAGTATAACATAGGAAGATCCTCTATCCACACTAAGACCAAAATGGGTTTTTTGATTGGATTAGGAATTCCCTCTTTTTTAATCCTTTTCTACTTTTTCTTTTCTATATCTCTAACCCACGAGCTTTCTTAATCTTATACTTTCTTAATCTTATACAATTTCCCTTCCTTTTTCTTATAGTTATACATACAATTATGTATGTATTATATGACCAACTTTCACTTTCTATGGGTCACATAGACATCCAAATAAGCAGTAGAAGTGAGATGGGGAAAAGAGGTCTGAAATAAAAAGGGAATACGATTTATGTATGGATTCCGGTAAAATACCGGTACTCTATTCCATAAGAGTGGAATAGGAAATTAAGATGAGGATGGTATCATCATAAAGAAAGATAGAGTAATATAATATCCTAAATTCTACTAATCCACATATCGTATGTGTGTCTTTCTTTATCGATTGGGAGTAGTGAAAAAAAAATTCCTATATGCCCTCCCTCCCTCTTTAATGAGAGATGCAAAATAAAAAAGTGAAGTAAGGGTGCCCTGTGGGTATTTGATCTTGCTCCCTGCCCCTTTTTTTCATGGAAAAAGGAAATATCAATTTCTCCATTCATTGAACCCTAGTTCGGGACTGACGGGGCTCGAACCCGCAGCTTCCGCCTTGACAGGGCGGTGCTCTGACCAATTGAACTACAATCCCCGCGGGGTGTATGGCATACCCATTCTTAAATAGAACCATAAGAAGATTCGATTCGTCTTTCGTACTCTAAGAAATAGACGAATCATATACTACATACCCACATATTATATTATACGTGGGTATAGTGAGAGTGACATAACTAGTATGTCGTGATTTTTTATCACTAAAAATGGATAATAATCCAGCCTTCAATAAGAAAAACTCTTTTGTTTGTAAGAAAGGAATGAGAGAGATATGGATTAGAAAAAAAAATTTCCCTTTTTTCTTTATCTTTTATTTCTATAGATCAGACATTTTATTTTATGGAAGAAAAACAAAAGGATTTAGTTCATACTCACGAAGCCCTAGATTTTTGGTTTGGGCCGAGCTGGATTTGAACCAGCGTAGACATTGTCAACGAATTTACAGTCCGTCCCCATTAACCACTCGGGCATCGACCCAGGAAGAATTTATTCTAGGGTTTTTGCTAATCTATGATTAACCTCCTTTCATAATACTCCCTACCCCCAGGGGAAGTCGAATCCCCGCTGCCTCCTTGAAAGAGAGATGTCCTGAACCACTAGACGATAGGGGCATCACTAGACGATAGGGCCATATACAACCGCTCGTGATTATACTATAATCATAGTATGAGCAGTTTTTTGGAATTGTCAATATACTCGAAAAGTATAAATAGATCCAAAGCAAAGAGTTTTTCCAACTTTTCTGTTATGTTTTCATCTAGGATTTTTTTTAGTTGATCGTTATAGATTAATTCTCCGTGCTTCATTTAGTGTTCATACCAAAAATGCATCCATCCCGCACTAAGTCATAAAATTCTCTAAAAATATAGAGAAAGTTTCAAAAACAAAGAAAAAAAGTGAATCAATTTAGTAGAAAAGTACTCTATCAGATTCGAACCAACGACTTACGTCTTAGCACGAGATTACTCTACCACTAATTTAAAAAGCCCTTTATCGGATTTGAACCGATGACTTATGCCTTACCATGGCATTACTCTACCACTGAGTTAAAAGGGCTTTTTATTTAATTCAAAAATTAGCCACTTGGATTTCCCATTATGGGTCTACTGCATAATGTACATATTATATATATAATATATAGAGATAGAGAGAGAGACATTATGTAGAGATTGTATATGTATATATCGATATCTTGAGAGCTCAAAATAAAATTAATAAAAAAAAACATACCCTACATAACATATCCAACTCTTCTTGGTTCAGGGTTTTCCGTTTCCGAAGACTAGTAAAATAGGCGGATTCTGGAACCCCAAGGATTCAACGGTATATGGATATGGAAAATATAAGATTTCCGATCCTAGCGGGAAAAGGCGGGGAACAGATACCCAATAGGATATAGGATCCTTGGGAGGAACTTTTGGTAATGGCCTTGATCCTCTATGCTATTTTTTATGTGTTCTTAGTTCTATTGAACTTTTTGCATTCTTTTAAACAAGAATCTAATAAACTAGAATTGAGTCAGTGGAAAAAAGGAGAGAGAGGAAAGTGTTAAATGGAGAGAGTCGACTAATCAGAGACTTTTAGGATCTTCTTTACATCAGGTAAATCTGTCGGCCCTGTCCGTTTTTTTCTTTAAGTTACGACTCTTTGCTGCTTACTTCTATCAAGCCATAGGGAAAGTCTATGATGAATTTGGAAAACTCATCTCACTCTTACTCTATGGCTCGGACTTAATGGGGGAAGAAAACATCTTCCATAATTTCTTTTTTGTTCAATTCTGGACAAAAAAGAAAAGGAAAAAAGGAATTTATAGGGACAGTGTTACCCCCTATATCCCCTAGTTTATATTGTAGGAATAATAAAACAATTTAGCAGTCTGACACACTTACGTCCTTGCAAAGTAAATAATTATTATTGTAGTCGTAACCGTAGAATAGGATCCTAATCAAAATAAATACATTTGGTTCAGGCGCTATTAGCATGGTAAGAAAAGATTTTTTTTACAGACCAGAGGGGCTATCTAAATCCTAAAGTAAAGGCGAGCGATCGAAGTAGAAGTACCAACGGCTCAGTGTCATGAACCTTCTCCATCTGATTCAATAAGGGGGAATTAGCCTTCTTGTCAAATGGCTATCCTTGACAAAGGGTACCATTTATACCATAATCTACAATGTAGCGGGTATAGTTTAGTGGTAAAAGTGTGATTCGTTCTATTAATAACTGAATTTGAAATGATATACTTAAGGCATCCTTAAGTTTTTTATTTTTATATTCCGATGAAAACTTTAGTTCTTATAAAGGATTAAATCCTTTTCCTCTCAATAGCATATTGAGGAAGAATATACATTCTGGCGATTTGTATCCAAAGACTAATTTAAATTGCATCCAAAATAAAAATAGGATTATGAGTACAGAGTCGCGAAGCATAATTTTGCATTGGATTAAGTATTCCAATTTTGAAAATATGAGTAAAGGATCTATGGATGAAGATACAAAAAAGTTGATTTCCAATCGTAACTAAATCTTCTTAAAATAAGGAATAAGGAAGCCAAATAGCTAAAAAACGATAGTTTTGGTTTACTAGAACCATCCGCATATTGTTTCAGCTCGGTGGAAACCCAATTCTTTTCCTCAGGATCTCTTGAATGAAATTAGGGAACGAAGTAAGTAGATTAGATGAATTTAGATAGAATTTCTATCTCCTACTCTATAAGGATCATCTAGAAAGCGGAGAGCTTTGGTTCCATTCAAATAGAAAAGCTGACATAGATGTTAAGTGGTGAGAATATCCATAAAGGAGCCGAATGAAATCAAAATTTCATGTTCGGTTTTGAATTAGAGACGTTAAAAATAATCAACCAACGTCGACTATAACCCCTAGCCTTCCAAGCTAACGATGCGGGTTCGATTCCCGCTACCCGCTCCATTCTGTATAAAAGGAGTATTCTATTTGTCTAGACATGTTAGAGGCTTGTATTCAAGCCTTTTTTGTCCACCAGTTTCTGGTACTCCAGAGCGGAGTAGAGCAGTTTGGTAGCTCACGAGGCTCATAACCTTGAGGTCACGGGTTCGATTCCCGTCTCCGCACTTAGCAGTCTGTATAAAAGGACTATTCTATTTCTCTAGATATGTATGGTAGAGGGGCGTATCCAACCCTTTTTTATTCATTAGTTCCCGGCCCTAGAGGGCAAAATTGAGCAGTTTGCGAAGTCACTTGCCTTCAAAAAAAGAAGGCGCAAGGCCTCTCCCTACCCTGCAGAAAATAAAAATGAAACGAAAGGGACAGTCTACCTCTCCCTTCCCTTTAAAAAAAGTTTGCCCGTTGTTTGTCTCAGTTAATACCCAATTTTTGGAGCTCTGTTGGCGAGTTCTATTTCTGCCTCTGGAGCGCCCTCTTTTTTTGAGTGGGATGCAAAGGAAGGGTAAGATAGTAAGGGATACGGCACTAGACTAACACCTAATTAATACTTAATTTAATATAAGTAGTTAAACAGTTAACTAGACTAAACTTTTTATCATAGTACTTTGATAAATTAAGCGGGCGAGCGGCGGGAATCGAACCCGTATCTTCTCCTTGGCAAGGAGATATTTTACCATTGAACTACGCTCGCTACGGTATATATTTTATAGCGTATATCCGCCTGGGTCGACCTTCTATGTCTGGGTCGACCGTTTCATTTCATTTTCTATTATATTAGAGTTTTCCTTTTTTTATTATCTGTCAATGAATATTCTAATGGGAATGGAATTTCATAATACTGAAAGAGAAGAGCTAGCAATTCGGAACGCAAATTGCGTTTTAATACGTCTCACTATTCTAATTTTTTAGAAGAAATGGCCTTTATTATTTCTTTTTTTTGGGGTTAATAAATATTAACCAAATTTCATTTAAGAAATGAGAGAATTCAGAATAGCTACGAGAAAGACTAGTCCAATCCATAATGATGTACCGGAAAATACAACATTTTTATTATTTGACCAACCATCAGGAGAAGCAAATACAAGGGGTACACTAATTACTAAGACTGAGGAAGTCGCAATTAATGCAAAAACAGCTAATTGGAAAGCAATAGTCATATTTCTAATCCTCCAAGCTACCATCAAATAAAGTTGACTACATATTTGATCCCTCACTTAAACCAAAATTGTAAAAAAATACAAGAAGTAGGAGGGGTTTAATCATGAATCCATTGATTCTTCTCTTTAATTCAAATTTATTACTTAAACCGCTTTTTTATTTGGATATGGGGGTGAGAAGAGATTATTTACTCTTTATTTCACAAGCGGGTATAGCGGATCCTGTATCCGTGTATACAGTATACAGAGATATATCGAAAAGGAACTTGTATCTGATATCTTTCTAGAGGCTAATAAATCTTTTTATTTTTTATATGGCTATGTTCTATTTGTAGGAGTAAAATAAGGATTAGGCTGTGGAGAGATGGCTGAGTGGTTGATAGCTCCGGTCTTGAAAACCGGTATAGTTCTAGGAACTATCGAGGGTTCGAATCCCTCTCTCTCCTTTTGCTTATTGAATACGTTTGTTTCTTTCATTTTTATTTATTTTTTTTTTCTGTCCCTTATCTTTCTTTCATAAAAAGGAATGAATGGCTCGGCTAGATGGAATAACCGAGCCAGAACAGAAAAAAAGTAGAACAGGTATAAATAAGAAAATCTTAGTTAAGAGGGTTCATGTAAAGAACAGGTTCCAAATCACGATCGATTCCCTTTTCAAAACCTGCTGCAGCAGCTCGGGCTCTTCCTGCATGCCATAAATGGCCCACAAAAAAGAAGAATCCTAGAACAAAATGAGAAGTTGATAACCAACTTCTAGGAGAGACATAATTAACTGCATTGATCTCGGTAGCTACGCCACCCACGGAATTTAAAGAGCCTAAAGGAGCGTGGGTCATATATTCTGCTGAGCGTCGTTCTTGCCAAGGTTGTATGTCTTTTTTCAACCTACTCAAGTCCAAACCGTTGGGGCCCCTTAGAGGTTCTAACCATGGAGCACGAAGGTCCCAAAAACGCATAGTTTCCCCTCCAAAGATAACCTCCCCAGTTGGGGAACGCATTAGATATTTACCTAAACCTGTGGGTCCTTGAGCGGATCCCACATTAGCTCCAAGACGCTGGTCTCTAACTAGAAAAGTAAATGCTTGAGCTTGAGAAGCTTCTGGCCCGGTGGGTCCATAAAACTCACTCGGATAAGCTGTATTATTGAACCATACAAAACAACAAGCGATAAAACCAAAGACAGATAAAGCAGCTAAACTATAAGACAAGTAAGCTTCTCCAGACCATACAAATGCACGGCGAGCCCATGCGAAGGGTTTGGTTAAAATATGCCAAATTCCGCCAAATACACAAATAAAACCCAACCATACATGCCCACCAATTATATCTTCTAAATCATCTACACTAACAATCCACCCTTCTCCACCAAAAGGAGATTTTAGTAAATAACCAAATATAACACTGGGACTAAGGGTCAAATTGGTAATTTTTCTTACATCTCCCCCCCCAGGGGCCCAGGTATCATATACACCGCCAAAATAAAGAGCCTTGAGTACTAGAAGAAAAGCACCTAGACCTAACAAAATTAAGTGAATACCCAAAATTGTAGTCATTTTATTTCTATCTTTCCAGACATAACCAAAGAATGGAAAAGATTCCTCAAGAGTCTCGGGTCCCAGAAGCGCGTGATAAATGCCACCGAAGCCTAAGACTGCGGAGGAAATTAGGTGAAGTACGCCAGATACAAAGTACGGAAAAGTATCTAGAACTTCCCCCCCTGGCCCTACTCCCCAACCTAGAGTAGCTAAGTGTGGAAGTAAAATCAACCCTTGTTCATACATGGGCTTTTCTGGTACGAAATGGGCCACTTCAAATAGGTTCATTGCTCCGGCCCAGAATACGATTAATCCGGCATGAGCTACATGAGCTCCAAGCAGTTTACCGGACAAATTGATAAGTCTGGCATTCCCAGCCCACCAAGCAAAGCCGGTGGTTTCTTGGTCACGACCAGCTAAAACGAAAGTTCCATTAAAGAGCGTTTCCACGTGGTAGAACCTCCTCAGGGAATATAAGATTTTCATGAGGCTGATCCTGAGCTGCCATCCACGCACGAATACCCTCGTTTAAAAGAATATTTTTGGTGTAGAAAGTCTCAAATTCAGGATCTTCCGCTGCACGGATTTCCTGGGAAACAAAGTCATAGGCACGTAAGTTCAGAGCCAAGCCAACTACGCCAATAGCACTCATCCATAAACCGGTGACGGGTACAAATAGCATAAAGAAATGTAACCAACGTTTATTGGAAAAAGCAACACCAAAGATTTGGGACCAAAAGCGGTTAGCAGTGACCATTGAATAAGTTTCTTCAGCTTGAGTTGGGTTAAAAGCACGGAAGGTATTTGCACCATCACCGTCCTCAAATAGAGTGTTTTCTACGGTCGCTCCATGAATAGCGCATAGCAGAGCCGCACCTAATACTCCGGCAACTCCCATCATATGAAATGGGTTCAACGTCCAATTATGAAATCCTTGGAAGAAAAGGATGAATCGAAATATCGCTGCTACGCCAAAACTCGGCGCAAAGAACCAACCAGATTGCCCCAGTGGATAAATAAGGAATACAGAAACAAAAACAGCAATTGGACCAGAGAATGAGATTGCATTATAAGGCCGCAATTGAACAGACCGAGCAAGTTCAAATTGGCGTAACATGAAACCTATTAGTGCAAAAGCCCCGTGGAGAGCTACAAAAGTCCATAGACCGCCTAATTGACACCAACGAGTAAAATCTCCTTGTGCTTCGGGCCCCCATAGTAGCAACAAAGAGTGTGCTAAACTATTGGCAGGGGTAGAAACTGCTGCGGTTAAGAAATTACAACCTTCCAAATAGGAACTAGCCAATCCATGGGTATACCAAGAAGTTACAAAAGTTGTCCCTGTAAACCAACCCCCTAAAGCGAAATAAGCACAAGGAAAGAGCAATAGGCCAGACCATCCTACAAAAACGAAACGGTCCCTTCGTAACCAGTCATCCATAGTATCAAATAGATCATTTTCTTCTTTAGGAATTCTACCAAGGGCTATAGTCATAGTGATCCTCCTATTCAATTACTTCAACCATTTCCGAGCACCTCATATCACTTTCCAAGGCATATGATAGTTTTATTATCTGTGGACGATTTCTTTCTCGTTCAATGCCCTTTTTCAATGGTCTCGAAGAGAGAAATTTCCCATTTTTATCTATGGAGTCACAGTCACAACCGAGGTCGTGGTAAATCCATGAATTTGATTCGATTTGTTTTTCTTATACTATTTATTTGTTTTTCTTATACTATAGAAATAGAAATAAATTGTTTTTCTTATACTATAGAAAGAAATAAACCTTTGAATTCAGCATTATTCCAAGACTCCTATTTCAAAGTCTATCTTTTAAGGGAAAAATGCAAATAAAAGTAACCCTTCTTTTCCCATTCCCTCTCTATTGCATGGGTGGAAGAACTAAAATAATAGAGGATTCTGAAAAAAAAAAATGGACCTTCGAAATCCAATTTTATGTGTAGCGCAAAGGAGTTGCGATTTCTTCTTATTCCTATAGAACATCTAGTAACAAGAATATGAAATCGTAAATAGCGAAAAATTCTTGTCTTGCGCGGTCTAAGTCTAAGGAAATAAAAAAAATTCGCTTATACAATTTCATCTACATCGAATTTATATATCAGAATAGCGGATAGAGGCATCATTAAAGGAGTCAGGTCTACTTACTTTATGCTTCTTTCCAATTTTATGGTGGATTTGATAAGAACCCTTTTTGCTTTCTTTAAATAATCGACAAAAAAAGCGTTTTTTTTATATAACCTGCTTGTTTTATTATAATTATAACAAGTCCTATATGGAAATGCCCGCTAAAGAGAAAATCTATTTGATTGTCTCTCGGCCAATATCGATTTTTAGAAAGAAAAAACAAGAATTTTCTTCTTTTTTTATTAACATTAAGAAAAAAGAATATAATTAAAATGGAATTGGCAATATAATTTTTATAGACTTTTGAAAGAAAAAAAAGGGGTTTTTTGCAACCGTTATTTCTTATTTCTTGCCTATATCATATCACGGAAACCTTTCGCTTTGGAACGTGGAGAGATGGCTGAGTGGACTAAAGCGGCGGATTGCTAATCCGTTGTACAATTTTTTTGTACCGAGGGTTCGAATCCCTCTCTTTCCGCTCCCTTGGATCATTTGGGACTTTCGAATTGGAAAGAATTCTGACCCCCGGATTTTCTCATAGATAAATGTACGAAACAAATCCAATAAGAAAAAAAAAAACTGAATTTTTACTCCTCGCGTCCAGGATTCCGTCCTGGGTCATTAGATAAGAATCCAAAGATAAAGAGTGAAACAAAGAATATCACTACTGTATAAACAAAAAGTTTGAGAGTAAGCATTACATAATCTCCAAGATTTTTTTTTAAGGAATAGATTACCAGTTTTTCCTTACCACACGGATCCACTAGGATGGTTTTTTTTTATACCTAAAAATGCAAAAAAGAATTCTTGAAAAAAATTGCAAGAATTCTTTTATAATAAGCACTCTTATCAATAGCAAAAATAGGGTTAGGTGGTTAGGTATTGTGTAGGTCCCTTTAGGTACCTGCTCAACCTAGGTGCAGGGGAGTAGAAAGGCTGATCCAAATTTATTGCTGTAGCTACCCATTCAATGTAGAAGAATTTAAATTTTAGAATCGAAGGTTCATAATATAAAAATATAAAACTTCTCGGCTTTTACCCATTTTAAAATTTTTTTGGAATGAACACATCATTCAATTTGGCATACAGAGTACTAAAGATTTCATCGAAAACTTACAGCAGCTTGCCAAACAAAGGCTAATAGAAAAAAGAATAGAGGTATAACAGGCATAATATCCACGATTGGATTGAAAATAGCATAAGCTTCGGGTAATTTGGCAAAGAAAAAACTAGTAGGATAAAGAACAGAATTAAAACAGATACAGGTTAAACTAAGTATATTAGGCATAACAAGCATTTCATTCTTGTAGAGTAAATAATTGGATTTTTCTTGAGTTATTTTTTTAAGGGAAAGAAGGAAAAGGCAGATTCAAAATCTTTTTTCTTCGGACTTTCCCAAACACAAAATACCTCCTTGTATTCGCACTCTCAAATGAGAGTGGAATAAATTCGACTTTCATATAATATCTTAATAGAATTCCATGTAATGATCAATGCATTTTTTTGATTCTATATTATCCGCATGTGTAGAATACTAGCAAGAGAATATCCCTCCTTTTTTATGTAATTGAAATGGTATTGACGAATAACAAATAAACATACTAGTGTTTATTAGTGTCGCATAAAACCCGAAATGGGGCGTGGCCAAGTGGTAAGGCAGCGGGTTTTGGTCCCGTTACTCGGAGGTTCGAATCCTTCCGTCCCAGATTGTTTCTGATGAAACAAACGGTGAAATCATATAGTATTCCGTACGAGACAAAAGTTTATTAAAGAGAATAATGATATCTTATTCTTTCTCAGAAAACATAATAAAGTCTTAAGTCCAGTCAAATTGACTATCTTTATTTTCATGAAAAAATGGGATCTATCAAGCACATTCAGGATATGCCTCTACTATAAAATCACTTAGTCATATTTTTTTCTTCCTTTTGGTATTCGAGTTGAAGAAGTACGAGAATTCTATAACTACCAAAAACTTTCAATCTTTTCATTGGAATAGTTTATTTAGTTATTATAGTTAATTGTTTTTGGTACTGAAAAAATATATTACTACTAGAATTCTAATTCTAGTAATTAAATTAATTAAACTTTTTTGGAGGTTGATAGTTTATTTATTGAGGAAGAGTCAATCCTTCTTTTCTCACTTCAAGATTGATCATCTCGAGCCATCCGTTGAGGGTGGAAATTTAAGAATAAATAAGTTTTAAGCAAACTTGTTTAGTCGTCTTTTTCAAACTATGTTTCATTCATATGATAGAATTTTAATATGGGTTTAAATAAATTGGATCTTGGCGGAGGCTTCCCGGATAAATACTTACTTTCTTTTATCCATATTGCTCCATAGATAGCAAGTTTTAATTAGTATAAAAAAACTAAACCAATGACTATTCATGATTCCATCCATATTGGATCAATTCTCTATACCACTTTGCAATGAAAAGAGGAATGTTTGTTATGGTAAAACTTCGTTTAAAACGATGTGGTAGAAAGCAACGTGCGACTTGAAGGACATGATCGATTGTGGATTTTGCTATCCATCATTTTCCATAGTAATGAAAATGCTCTTGGCTCGACATAGCCTGTTCTATTCGTTCCGAACCAAATTTGCGCTGGGTTTAAGTAACATAGTACACGATGGAGCTCGAGAGGACAGAATTTTTTTTATCAAGGGAAAGAATCTAGGGTTAGTGAAAACTAATAAATTAGGCCAACTTTGTCAGTCTATCCTTAATATAGAAATAAATCGAAAGGTTAAAATAAGAAGAAAGTCCAATAAAAGTATATCAGAATCAATCCCTCTTATTAGATTTCTATAGAAGAGATAAATGCTTTATCGAAGGAAATAAGAAAAAAGGGTATGTTGCTACTCTTTTGAAAGAAAAAAATAGGAATTCCCGAAGTAATGTCTAAACCCAAGGATTTCACAAATCAAAGATAAAGGATTCCAGAACAAGTAAACACAATTTTCAATTGTCTCAACAACAGAGTTGGATTAGAATAAGGAATAAAAGTCAATTCGTTCGAAATGAGACAAAGAAAAGAGTTTAAAGACGACTCAAAAATTTTGGAAGGATTTTGCCTTCGAAGTTTGTCAGGCAAAATTAGCCCACTTGAGTCATGAGTATAAATGAAATTTGTTTTTTCTGTAAGGAAATTAATGCACGTCATAGTCTAATTTCTATTATTATCGACAGAAATTCGAATCATTTTCTCGAGCCGTATGAGGAGAAAACCTCATATACGTTTCTAGGGGGGGGCGTTGTTTATCTACATCTATCCCAATAAGCTGTCTATCGAATCGTTGCAATTGATGTTCGATCTCGAAGAGAAGGAAGAGATCTTCAAAAAGTAGGTTTTTATGATCCGATAAAGAATCAAACTTGTTTAAATGTTCCAGCTATTCTCTATTTCCTTGAAAAGGGTGCTCAACCAACAAGAACTGTTTATGATATTTTAAGGAAGGCAGAATTCTTTAAAGAAAAAGAAAGAACTTTGAGTTAATTGAAGAACTAAATGAATCAAAAAATAGGATAGGAGAAGATTATTAGTATTCCTAGTTGTCTAATTATTTAGACACAATTTACCTCTTTTTTAATCCTATTTGGATTTATATTATATCGTGCCAATCCAACATAAGCCCCTATTTTATTTACTTTTTCTATCTAATTTGTTTTCTTACCATTGTATTTCCATTGACAAAGGTCTATTGAACAAATAGAATTTGTAGATAGATGGGTCTCTTTATCCTCACTCCATATTCAATTTTTCCGCCTACACTTCGCTCAAATGATAAGGGTGTTCCTCTTGCATGTATTCTCATACAATATAATATATATTTTTTATAATATATATTTTTTGTTAATAAAAATCGCTAAAAATAAGGAGAATTTGGCCATCGTGATTAGGGTCGCTCTTTTTTTAACTTTACTTTAGTGGAATTTCACCGGACCTGTTCGTTTTGGCATTTGAGTGTTTTTCATGGTCGATAAAAAAAATCTTTTGATGTCTTGCTAGTTCAATGTTTTGACAGAAGCGCGCGGTGTAATTCCATTGATTTTTGGATTTCGATCGTATCTAAGATCCTTTTTTTATCTGGGTTGCTAACTCAATGGTAGAGTACTCGGCTTTTAAGTGCGACTATGATCTTTTACACATTTGGATGAAACAACAAATTCGTCCAGACTCTTGGTAGAGTCTAGAAGACCACGACTGATCCTCAAAGGTAATGAATGGAAAAAATAGCATGTCGTAATAAAATCAATCTTTTTTGAATGGAATCCAAAATTACGATTTTCTGGGTCTAATGAATAAATGGATAGAGCCTGGCTCCAATTCTGGTAAAATAAAAAGCAACGAGCTGAACTTCCTAATTGGAATGATTCCCCGCTCTAATTAGACGTTAAAAATAGATTAGTGCCGGATGCGGGGAAAGGTTGGGTTTTCCTATGAGTGGACCCTTTATTTTTTCTTTTTTTTTTTAGAAATCCTAATTATTCTTGATTATGGATTGAATAAGGGATGTTATGGATTGAATGTGTAAAAGAAGCAGTATATTGATAAAGAGGCTGTATTCCAAAGTCAAAAGAGCGATTGGCCTGCAAAAATAAAAAACTTGTTCTGTTCTTTTTTTTTAATTAGAACAAACATAAACTAATTGGGTAGAAAAGGAGCAGAAAAAGATCTGTGGATTAGACTCCCTTTCTTTCCAGGGTTTGTATTAAAAATGCAACACCCTGTTCTGACCATATTGCACTATGTATCATCATTCGATAAACCGAGAAATGCTTCTTCTCTCTGATTCAAGTAGAAATACAAATGGAAAAATTCGAAGGGTATTCAGAAAAACATAAATCTCGTCAACAATACTTTGTCTACCCACTTCTCTTTCAGGAATATATTTATGCATTTGCCCACCATTATGGATTAAATGGTTCTGAACCTGTGGAAATAGTTGTTAGTTGTAATAACAAGAAATTTAGTTCACTACTTGTGAAACGTTTAATTATTCGAATGTATCAGCAGAATTTTTTGGATAACTCGGTTAATCATCCTAACCAAGATCGATTATTGGATTACAAAAATTATTTTTATTCTGAGTTTTATTCTCAGATTCTATCTGAAGGGTTTGCGATCGTTGTGGAAATCCCATTCTCGCTACGGGAATTTTTTTGTCTGAAAGAAAAAGAAATACCAAAGTTTCAGAATTTACGCTCTATTCATTCAATATTTCCCTTTTTAGAAGACAAATTTTTGCATTTGGATTATCTATCACATATAGAAATACCCTATCCTATCCATTTGGAAATCCTGGTTCAACTCCTTCAATACCGTATCCAAGATGTTCCATCTTTGCATTTATTGCGATTCTTTCTCAACTATTATTCGAATTGGAATAGTTTTATTACTTCAATGAAATCCATTTTTTTTTTTCAAAAAGAAAATAAAAGACTATTTCAATTCCTATATAACTCTTATGTATCAGAATATGAATTTTTTTTGTTGTTTCTTCGTAAACAATCTTCTTGCTTACCATTAGCATCTTCTGGAACTTTTCTGGAACGAATCCACTTTTCTAGGAAGATGGAACATTTTGGGATAATGTACCCTGGTTTTTCTCGGAAAACCCTATGGTTCTTTATGGATCCTCTTATGCATTATGTTCGATATCAAGGAAAGGCAATTCTTGCATCAAAAGGCACTTTTTTTTTGAAGAAGAAATGGAAATGCTACCTTATCAATTTCTGGCAATATTATTTCTGTTTTTGGACTCAGCCGCGAAGAATCCATATAAACCAATTAGCAAACTCTTGCTTCGATTTTATGGGGTACCTTTCAAGTGTACAAAAAAGTTCTTTGTTAGTAAGGAATCAAATGCTGGAGAATTCATTTCTAATAGATACTCGAATGAAAAAATTCGATACCATAGTCCCCGCTACTCTCCTCATAGGATACTTATCAAAAGCTCAATTTTGTACTGGATCGGGGCATCCTATTAGTAAACCCATTTGGACAGATTTATCAGATTGGGATATTCTTGATCGATTTGGTCGGATATGTAGAAATCTTTTTCATTATCATAGTGGATCTTCGAAAAAACGGACTTTGTATCGACTAAAGTATATACTTCGACTTTCATGTGCTAGAACTTTAGCTCGTAAACATAAAAGCACGGTACGAACTTTTATGCAACGATTGGGTTCGGCATTTTTAGAAGAATTTTTTATGGAAGAAGAGCAAGTTTTTTCTTTGATGTTCACCAAAACAACTCTTTTTTCTTTCTGTGGATCACACACTGAGCGTATTTGGTATTTGGATATTATACGTATCAATGACCTGGTCAACCCTCTTAATTAATCATTAGACGAAATTAAGAAACAGGAAAGGGTTGATAAATGATCAAGAAAAAACTTTTCTATTTTTCATTCTGAAATGTTCTTTTTATTATAATAAAGAGTAGGTGAATCAACTTACTAATTAAAAAAATTAGTAGAACTTCCTCTTTGGAATAGAAATTGGCTATTTCTACATAGGGAAAGTCGTGTGCAATGAAAAATGCAAGCACGATTTGGGGAGGGATTTTTCTCTATTGTAACAAGGAAGAATTATCTACTCCATCCGACTAGTTCCGGGTTCGAGTCCCGGGCAACCCATATAGAAAAGACCCATCAAAGTTTTTCACTTTGACTCACTTCATTTACAAATACAAAATTATTGGTTTGGTTAATTTAGTTATATGGATAGCTAATCTTTGGGCTGACTTGGTTGACATTGGTATATAGTCTATGTTATACTGTTAAATAACAAGCCTTCTATTATCTATATTCTAGTTAATACGTGTGCTTGGGAGTCCTTGCAATTTGAATAAACCAAGATCTTACCATGACTGCAATTTTAGAGAGACGCGAAAGTACAAGCCTGTGGGGTCGCTTCTGCAACTGGATAACTAGCACTGAAAATCGTCTTTACATCGGATGGTTCGGTGTTTTGATGATCCCTACCTTATTGACCGCAACTTCTGTATTTATTATCGCCTTCATCGCTGCCCCTCCAGTAGATATTGATGGTATTCGTGAGCCTGTTTCTGGTTCTTTACTTTATGGAAACAATATTATCTCTGGTGCTATTATCCCTACTTCTGCGGCGATCGGATTGCACTTTTACCCAATTTGGGAAGCTGCATCTGTTGATGAGTGGTTATACAATGGTGGTCCTTATGAGCTAATTGTTCTACACTTCTTACTTGGTGTAGCTTGTTATATGGGTCGTGAGTGGGAACTTAGTTTCCGTCTGGGTATGCGTCCTTGGATTGCTGTTGCATATTCAGCTCCTGTTGCAGCTGCTACTGCTGTTTTCTTGATTTACCCTATTGGTCAAGGAAGCTTTTCTGATGGTATGCCTTTAGGAATCTCTGGTACTTTCAACTTTATGATTGTATTCCAGGCAGAGCACAACATCCTTATGCATCCATTCCACATGTTAGGTGTAGCTGGTGTATTCGGCGGTTCCCTATTCAGTGCTATGCATGGTTCCTTGGTAACCTCTAGTTTGATCAGGGAAACTACTGAAAATGAATCCGCTAATGAGGGTTACAAATTTGGTCAAGAGGAAGAAACTTATAATATTGTGGCTGCTCATGGTTATTTTGGCCGATTAATCTTCCAATATGCTAGTTTCAACAACTCTCGTTCTTTACACTTCTTCTTGGCTGCTTGGCCTGTAGTAGGAATCTGGTTCACTGCTTTAGGTATTAGTACTATGGCTTTCAACCTAAATGGTTTCAATTTCAACCAATCTGTAGTTGATAGTCAAGGTCGCGTTATTAATACTTGGGCTGATATCATCAACCGTGCTAACCTTGGTATGGAAGTAATGCACGAACGTAATGCTCACAACTTCCCTCTAGACTTAGCTGCTGTTGAAGTTCCATCTATTAATGGATAAGGTTTTTCTGCTAACATATAAGAATTTTTGAAGACAGAAATACCCAATATCTTGTTCTAGCAAGATATTGGGTATTTCTGTCTTTATTTTGAATCTTTTTTTCTTCTTAATCTTTCTATTCAGAATTCAGTTAACGACGAGATTTAGTATCCTTTCTTGCATTTTCATAACTCGTGAAATGCCGAGTAGGCACGAATTCCCCCAATTTGCGACCTACCATAGGATTTGTTATGTAAATAGGTATATGTTCCTTTCCATTATGAATCGCGATTGTATGGCCAACCATTGTGGGTAGAATGCTAGATGCCCGGGACCACGTTACTATTGTTTCTTTCTCCTCCTTCATATTGACCTTTTCTATCTTTGCCAATAAATGATGAGCTACAAAAGGATTCGTTTTTTTTCGTGTCACAGCTGATTACTCCTTTTTTCCTTTTTAAAGAGTGGCATTCTATGTCCAATATCTCGATCGAAGTACGGAGGTCAGAATAAATAGAATAATGATCAATGGAAAAAAGAAAAAAATCCTTTAGCTGGATAAGGGGCGGATGTAGCCAAGTGGATCAAGGCAGTGGATTGTGAATCCACCATGCGCGGGTTCAATTCCCGTCGTTCGCCCATCGCATTATTGCAAATTCCAAAAATGCAATTTTCCATATTCCTAGTTACGTATTTACTTACGGCGACGAAGAATAAAACTATCGCTATATTTTTTCCTTTTCCTAGTTCTTCTTCCAAGCGCAGGATAACCCCAAGGGGTTGTGGGTTTTTTTCTACCAATGGGAGCTTTCCCTTCACCGCCCCCATGGGGGTGGTCCACAGGGTTCATAACTACCCCTCTTACTACGGGGCGTTTACCTAGCCAACACTTAGATCCGGCTCTACCCAAACTTTTTTGGTTCACCCCAACATTACCCACTTGTCCGACTGTTGCTAAGCAGTTTTGGGATACTAAACGGACCTCCCCAGATGGTAATCTTAAAGTGGCCGATTTACCCTCTTTTGCAATGAGTTTCGCTACAGCACCTGCTGCTCTAGCTAATTGCCCACCCCTTCCACGTGTGATTTCTATGTTATGCATGGCCGTGCCTAAGGGCATATCGGTTGAAGTAGATTCTTCTTTTCTCTCAAAAAACCCCTTCCCAAACTGTACAAGCTTCTTCCAAAGCATACGGCTTTCTAGATGTATATGACGATCTCTAGACAGATGGATCTTATATGAATCATATGATGAAGTACCACATGAGTGGATATATAGGAAAGGAATCCAAATCTGCCGAATCGCTCATGTTATGATCTTCTACATCCTAGGTCTCTGCGTTCCGTCATCTGGCTTATGTTCTTCATGTAGCATTCAGATCGAATGACTCTATGAAATTACGTCGATACTTCCACATATTATGGGTAACGTAGGAGACATCCCTATTTTCCCCCGGGGGTCTTAATTACCACTGCTTAGCTTTCAATTTGCCTCTGACCATCAAATTAAATGTGAATAACCCGTCCTCCTCTCTTTGAAACAAGGGGCGCTTCCGGTTCTGTGCGTGCTTCAAACAATTTTGTCTTCTCCATATTACCATATCTCTAGAGCCAATAATTTTCTATGAGGAACTACTGAACTCAATCACTTGCTGCCGTTACTCAACAGTTTTCTGTTGAGGTCTATCCCGTAGAGGTAGTCAAATTGGATCAGTGATCGATTTCTAGGTTTCGTCGTAAACCTAATTGGTTACTTCCAATTACGTAAATCAATAGTTCAAACCGCACTCAAAGGTAGGGCATTTCCCATTGATATAGGAACTTTTGTACCAGAAACAATAGTATCTCCAATTATAGCCCCTCTGGGATGTAAAATATATCTCTTCTCACCATCCCCATAGTGTATGAGACAAATGTATGCATTTCGATTAGGGTCGTATTCTATGGTTACGATTCTACCAGATATGTCTTTTTGATTCCGTCGAAAATCTATTTTACGGTATAGGCGCTTATGACCTCCCCCTCTATGCCTTGCGGTAATGATTCCTCTGGAATTACGACCTTTACCACAACGGTGCCGTCCATGGATCAAATTATTTCGTGGATTGGATTTCACTTGCCTGTCTACGGTTCCCTTGCGTGTGCTCGGGATAGGTGTTTTGTATAAATGTTTCGCCGTATTATTAAGTATTCTCCTTTAGTTTTTTTCTCTATCTAGAAGTGGAATAGAATAACCCGGTTGAAGGGTAATGATCATACGTCTGTAATGCATTGTATGGCCCAGAATAGGTCCTATTCTTCTACCTTTTCCAGGTAGTCGATGGCTATTCACAGCTACCACCTTAACACCAAAGAAGAGTTCGACCCAATGCTTTATTTCTGTCTTAGTGAATCCCGATTCGACATTAAAAGTATATTGATTCTTTCCCAATAAACGAAGACTTTTTTCTGTAAATACTGCGTATTTGATTCCATCCATAAATCGACTTTCCCTCCTATGCTCTGAGTTCCAGTATCGATAAGAATTCGAGTTCTTATTGTTCTTATGTTATGGTATGAATATACCATACCAATTCGTTATGTATGGATGATGGATGAGATTCCATGGATAGAGAGCCAGTTCCAATAGACTTATGGAATGTTCCCGTTCGTGTGCATCCAGCAGGAATTGAACCCGCAAATTTACCAATTATGAGTTGGGCGCTTTAACCATTCAGCCATGGATGCTTAACAGGGATCATCGTACATCGTAAATAACCAATTTTCATATAGAAAGACATATCATAGAAAAATGAAATCGAAAATATTCCGAGATGGCAAATATTCGGAGATGACTATGAAAACACCTCTCTGGATCCTCGAATTGAAAGAGAGATTGAGAGGGATCAAGAATCCTAATTCTCGCTATTTGGAATGGATCCAATTCTATTGAGTCTGACTCATAGTGATCATTTCTCTTTAGCAAAGAATGACCTTGGTTATCAAAGGATTGAACAACCGGGATCCATTTACTTATGATACCTAGTTGGCATTGATAACAAGGATCTAATGAATTATGAGTTTAATAGATCCTCTTTAGCAGAAAGACGTATATTCCTTGCTCATTATCAGACAATCACTTATTCCCAAACCTCGTGTGGGACTAATCGTTTTCATTTACCATCTCATGGAAAACCCTTTTCGTTCCGCTTAGCCCTATCGGGTATTTTAGTGATAGGTTCTGTAGGAACTGGACGATCCTATTTGGTCAAATACCTAACGAAAAATTACGATTTTCCTTTCATTAAGGTACGAGGGCTTCTTATTCCACAAGAACGAAAGCACCTTTTCATTCTTTCATATACTAGGGGTTTTTACTTGGAAAAGACAATGTTCCATACTAAAGGATTCGGGTCCATAACCACGAGTTCCAGTGCACTAGATCTTGTAGCACTTAGCAACGAAGCCCTATCCATTAGTATTCCACATAAGAAATCCATTCTAGAAAAAAATACAATTAGATTAGCTCTTCATAGACAAACTTGGGGTTTGCGAGCCAAGGTAAGATCGGCTCGGGATCATGGGACCCTTTTCTATCAGATAGGAGGGGCTCTTGTACAAAATAGACTTACTAAGTAATAACCCCATAGAATCTATCTATATAAAGATAAAGAGGCAATCGTGTCAGGAAGCGGGTTTTTCTTTGGCCAAAAGGTACTTCGAACTTGGAACGAGCATGAAGAGATTAACGAGACTTCTTTCTCTTTTGAGTTTTTCTGGCGGACCTGCCGCGCAAGATCTTTGGTCTTCCCCTGGAACCGATGAAAAAAAGTGGATCGCTTCTTATGTACTCGCTCAGAATGATTCTTCTCTATCTATAGTTCATGGCCTATTAGAAGTAGAAGGTGCTCTGGTGCAATCCTTACCGACAGAAAAAGATTGCAGTCAGGTTGATAATAGTCGAGTGACATTACTTCGTCGGTCCGAACTAAGGAATCTGTTAGAAATGTTTTGAAATGGATATTGTTCTCTCTTTGATCAGGGATTGCTATATGAAAAGAAGTGGAGTTTGAAAAAGGGAACGGAATGCTCAAACCGGAACTGCTAGAGGAACGAATTTTCAATAGCATAACTTGGGCTCCTAGAATATGGCGCCCTTGGGACAATCTATTTGATTGCAGGGTTTTGTTCCGAAGCAAAGATATCCGCGGAGGCCGGTTCGTTCGTCCTATTCTGATATTCAGGACCAAGAGGTACTGGATTCTCTTTCGGATAGGCCCTGAAAGGAGAAGAAAGGCTGAAATGCCAACGGACCTCTGTCTATTCTCTAATTCACCCGATCCGATAGTACCCGTTTTTGGAACGTCCAGTGCCAAAGTCACTGAATGGGTAAGTCACCAATCCAATCCCTTTGACAAATCGGATGTCATATTAGATATCATATTCTATATATATAGAAATATCATAGATAGAATAGACATATAGAATTTTTGGTCGGCAAATTCGAAGGAATCATTGAGTGAAAAAGGAGCAAAGAATGACAAAAGACGAGACTCTACTAGTCTTCACTCTTGTGGTTTCCTCTTCCTCGGTTTCTGTTTTCTTATTCGGGATCTTGCTTTTCATGGTTCTCATCTCTGCAACTCGCGATTTTCGCGAGAGAACCAAATCCAAGTTGGTGAAGATCATGATTTGGGCTGGCACGGGGATCGTTTGATCGATTTCCTTGATTTGATCGCTACTTAATGGGCGTGCGCTCAAAGGATACAAACAGGGATTCGCAAACAAAAAGGGGAATTCGTAGTCACTTTTTCCTGTCGCGTAAAAAAAAAGTCTTTACGCGAGAGCAATAGAGGTTGGGATACATCTATCTCTTCTGAGCAACCTCTTTTGGATTCTTAAGACCACCCTTGCAGTAGGATACCATCTGCTTTGGGTTCTTTATTATCTCCTTCGAGGGATTTTTAGGATCGTTCAGGCTATATATATTTAGTCTATTTTGGCTTTTACTGTCTACTTTTCTCAGGGAGATGGTTAAGGACCTCAGAAGATAGAGGAGAGCGCCAGGCCCAGATTTCCGGAATACTTCTACGGGGAATGCTCATTGAATGAGCATTCTCCATATTATGCCTTGAAGA